>NC_091374.1:17877605-17995105 GCF_038502225.1 Cherax quadricarinatus
GCTGGAATATTGCTGCACACTAACAGCACCTTTCAAGGCAGGTGAAATTGCTGACCTAGAAAATGTACAGAGAACCTTCACGGCACGCATAACGGAGATAAAACACCTCAATTACTGGGAGCGCTTGAGGTTCCTGAACCTGTATTCCCTGGAACGCAGGCGGGAGAGATACATGATTATATACACCTTGAAAATCCTAGAGGGACTAGTACTGAACTTGCACACGAAAATCACTCACTACGAAAGCAAAAGACTTGGCAGACGATGCAACATCCCCCCAATGAAAAGCAGGGGTGTCACTAGCACATTAAGAGACCATACAATAAGTGTCAGGGGCCCGAGACTGTTCAACTGCCTCCCAGCATACATAAGGGGGATTACCAACAGACCCCTGGCAGTCTTCAAGCTGGCACTGGACAAGCACCTAAAGTCGGTTCCTGATCAGCCGGGCTGTGGCTCGTACGTTGGTTTGCGTGCAGCCAGCAGTAACAGCCTGGTTGATCAGGCTCTGATCCACCAGGAGGCCTTGTCACAGACCGGGCCGTGGGGGCGTTGACCCCCGGAACTCTCTCCAGGTAAACTCCAGGTATCATAATGACACCAAAAGTATGAAATTTGATTGAAAACTTGCAGAGTTATGCTCTCGCGAAGTTAGCGGTCTCGACGATGTTTACGCATTGGCGATTTTGCCCACTTTGAGCCCTACTTTTGGCCAATTCCAATGTACCATTCAACAAAAATCATACCTATTTTGCTAGAACTCCACTTTTTCTATCGAATGAGTACAAGAAACCACCCATTTACTGATTTCAACTAACCAATAACAAGATGCCAATTCACAAGATGCCAATTTCCAAATAGGGTCCAGAATAAACAAGACAGACATTCCTGGCACTAAAATAACATTTCCTCAGTTCATTACTCACGTCCCCAGGCCTCTGTTTCATTTCTTTTGCTTTCCACTTTGAATTTTTATTCTCACAAAAAATAGAAGATTTATGTTATGCAGACTACTGCATTAGTGTAAAGTGGTATAAATAATATCAGCACACTTGTGAAAGTATATTAGACTCGCCAGTTGATGTGTATTGGACGCGTGGCATTTGTTTACATTTGAACTTTGGCAAAAATCGAACATTTCTGCTACTTTGAGCTCAATTTCAAGGTACTTTTCATTGTGCAACCAATCAAAATCATCTCAATTTCCATAATATGTCTTCCATTCTATAAAATGAGACCAGGAAAACTAGAATACAACCATAAATGGCATACGAAAATACAATGGACCCTTGAATTTAGTAGTGCCGTTTCTGTAAGCAAAACTATTTTTATCTTTAAAATGTATTTTATGTTAATTTTTTTGGGTGTCTGGAATGGTTTAATTGGATTTACATTATTTCCTATGGGAAATATTAACAAAAAATACATTTTATAGATAATAAAAATAGCTTTGCATACAGAAACAGCACTACTAAATTTGAGGGACCACTGTACACTGCAAAGTCGATGTTTTAAACCAAAAACACGGTCAGAATTTTTTTTTCTCATTATGCACTGTGTGCTGCAGGATTTTTTTTTATACTGCGCACATCCACCACATATACACATTCTTTCATATGTAGGCCTACCAGCTTTCTCTCACTAGATTTGAAGGCGCTAGAATTTATGCGTACTAGTACGGCACCAACCCCTGGCGTGCAAGCCGTACTAGTACGGCATCAACCCTGAGAGGGTTAAGTGAGGAGCATACTATAATGGTAGCGACTTCGTGTCAACCATCTTAGATATTGTTTTAATATCACCTTTGCACCATTTATAACTTATATGTTATATTTTTAAATATTTATGCAGTATATTTAAATATACAGAATAAGGAAATCAGCTTTTATATACATTATTTAGGCATGAATAGTGGTCAGAGAGCTCGTCATAAATCTGAGGCGTCGGTAAACGAGTACATCGCTAAGTGAGAAGAGGCTGCATATATATATATTTTTTTAATACAGACCATCTGTCACTGAGGTAAGGTGACCCTCTTCTCCCCAAAAATACATACACTGACCATCATTCATTCAACAGAATGGAATTTTATTTGCTCCATGGAGCAAAACTCTTCTCCAGGCTGAGGGACTGACTACCTCAAAACTGCATCTTCAATGGTGATGGACAGATGACATCATCATTACATCTCTACTGCTTCTGTTGCCTCTTCTGTACTCGACTAACGAAGCCTACTTTGTAGGTGAAATGTTTTAGAATGAAGATACCTAATTGTTGCACGTGTCTTCTTATCAACCTGTCTGTATTGTATACCATTTTAATATTCACAGTCAGTCTCTTCAGACCAGGTCTTTGTCTCAAAACAGGCCTTGAGGCAACATATAAAGATCTTGGGCTTAGTCTCAGGCAATCTGGACTTGGTCTTGATCTCAGCCTCGGCATGCTGGGTCTTCTTCTTGGTCTTGATAACAGTCAACATCCAGATTGGTTGTTCATGAAAGGTCTCAAGATTATCATGTTTCCTTGATTGTTACATATCCTTTATTTATTTTTTTTTTTTTTTTTTTTCAACAAGTCGGCCGTCTCCCACCGAGGCAGGGTGACCCAAAAAAGAAAGAAAATCCCCAAAAAGAAAATACTTTCATCATCATTCAACACTTTCACCACACTCGCACATTATCACTGTTTTTGCAGAGGTGCTCAGAATACAACAGTCTAGAAGCATACACATATAAAGATACACAACATATCCCTCCAAACTGCCAATATCCCAAACCCCTCCTTTAAAGTGCAGGCATTGTACTTCCCATTTCCAGGACTCAAGTCCGACTATATGAAAATAACCGGTTTCCCTGAATCCCTTCACTAAATATTACCCTGCTCACACTCCAACAGATCGTCAGGTCCCAAGTACCATTCGTCTCCATTCACTCCTATCTAACACGCTCACGCACGCTTGCTGGAAATCCAAGCCCCTTACCCACAAAACCTCCTTTACCCCCTCTCTCCAACCCTTTCGAGGACGACCCCTACCCCGCCTTCCTTCCCCTATAGATTTATATGCTTTCCATGTCATTCTACTGTGATCCATTCTCTCTAAATGACCAAACCACCTCAACAACCCCTCTTCTGCCCTCTGACTAATACTTTTATTAACTCCACACCTTCTCCTAATTTCCACACTCCGAATTTTTTGCATAATATTTACACCACACATTGCCCTTAGACAGGACATCTCCGCTGCCTCCAACCGTCTCCTTGCTGCTGCATTTACCACCCAAGCTTCACACCCATATAAGAGTGTTGGTACTACTATACTTTCATACATTCCCTTCTTTGCCTCCATAGATAACGTTTTTTGACTCCACATATACCTCAACGCACCACTCACCTTTTTTCCCTCATCAATTCTATGATTAACCTCATCCTTCATAAATCCATCCGCCGACACGTCAACTCCCAAGTACAGTGGACCCCCGGTTAACGATTTTAATCCGTGCAAGAGGGCTCATCGTTATGCGAAATAATCGTTATGCGAATTAATTTTCCCCATAAGAAATAATGGAAATAAAATTAATCCGTGCAAGACGCCCAAAAGTATGAAAAAAAATTTTTTTTACCACATGAAATGTTAATTTTAATACACACAAACTGAAAAAGGCATGCACAATTACATGACACTTACTTTTATTGAAGATCTGGTGATGATTGATGGGATGGGAGGAGGGGAGAGCATTATCTTCTTACTGTTTAGAAGGGGAATCCCCTTCCATTAGGACTTGAGGTAGCAAGTCCTTTTCTGGGGTTACTTCCCTTCTTCTTTTAATGCCACTAGGACCAGCTTCAGAGTCACTGGACCTCTGTCGCACAACAAATCTGTCCATAGAGCTCTGTACCTCCCGTTTCTTCAAGACTTTCCTAAAATGGGCCATAACATTGTCATTGAAATAGTCACAAGCACGGCTTGCAACAGCTGTGTCAGGGTGATTTTCATCTATAAAGGTTTGCAGTTCAAACCACTCTGCACACATTTCCTTAATCTTTGAAGTAGGCACAATGGATTCCACAACTGGCATAGGCTTCTCAGGGTTAGCCCCAAACCCTTCAAAATCTTTCTTAATTTCCATACTAATTCTCACCCTTTTTACCACAGGGTTGGCACTAGAAGCTTTCTTGGGGCCCATGGTCACTTATTTTCCAGAAACACCACCGAAAACACTGTAATAATACGAAATATTCCGAGTGTATGCTTGGATGTTACCGCGGAGGCTGGCTGGTAAACAATGGGACGGCCGGCACATGTGAGGGCACATTGGACGCGTCTCGGACGAAAATCGGTATGCGGGTTTTTAATCGGTATGCGGGGCAAAAATTTTGCGATAAAAGTAATCGTTATGCGGAAAAATCGCTATGCGATGCCATCGTTATGCGGGGGTCCACTGTATCTGAAAACATTCACTTCTTCCATACTCCTCCTCCCCAATTTGATATCCAATTTTTCTTTATCTAAATCATTTGACACCCTCATCACCTTACTCTTTTCTATGTTCACTTTCAACTTTCTACCTTTACACACATTCCCAAACTCATCCACTAACCTTTGCAATTTTTCTTTAGAATCTCCCATAAGCACAGTATCATCAGCAAAAAGTAACTGTGTCAATTCCCATTTTGAATTTGATTCCCCATAATTTAATCCCACCCCTCTCCCAAACACCCTAGCATTTACTTCCTTTACAACCCCATCTATAAATATATTAAACAACCATGGTGACATTACACATCCCTGTCTAAGACCTACTTTTACCGGGAAGTAGTCTCCCTCTCTTCTACACACCCTAACCTGAGCCTCACTATCCTCATAAAAACTCTTTACAGCATTTAATAACTTACCACCTATTCCATATACTTGCAACATCTGCCACATTGCTCCTCTATCCACTCTATCATATGCCTTTTCTAAATCCATAAATGCAATAAAAACCTCCCTATCTTTATCTAAATACTGTTCACATATATGCTTCAATGTAAACACCTGATCTACACATCCCCTACCCACTCTAAAACCTCCTTGCTCATCCGCAATCCTACATTCTGTCTTACCTCTAATTCTTTCAATTATAACCCTACCGTACACTTTTCCTGGTATACTCAGTAAGCTTATTCCTCTATAATTTTTACAGTCTCTTTTGTCCCCTTTCCCTTTATATAAAGGGACTATACATGCTCTCTGCCAATCCCTAGGTACCTTCCCCTCTTTCATACATTTATTAAACAAAAGTACCAACCACTCCAACACTATATCCCCCCCTGCTTTTAACATTTCTGTCATGATCCCATCAGTTCCAGCTGCTTTACCCCCTTTCATTTTACGTAATGCCTCACGTACCTCCCCCACACTTACATTCTGCTCTTCTTCACTCCTAAAAGATGGTATACCTCCCTGACCAGTGCATGAAATTACTGCCTCTGTTTCTTCCTTAACATTTAAAAGTTCCTCAAAATATTCTCGCCATCTACCCAATACCTCCATCTCCCCATCTACTAACTCCCCTACTCTGTTTTTAACTGACAAATCCATATTTTCCCTAGGCTTTCTTAACTTGTTTAACTCGCTCCAAAATTTTTTCTTATTTTCATTAAAATTTCTTGACAGTGCCTCTCCCACTCTATCATCTGCTCTCCTTTTGCACTCTCTCACCACTCTCTTTACCTTTCTTTTACTCTCCATATACTCTGCTCTTCTTATAACACTTCTGCTTTGTAAAAACCTCTCATAAGCTACCTTTTTCTCTTTTATCACACCCTTTACTTCATCATTCCACCAATCACTCCTCTTTCCTCCTGCCCCCACCCTCCTATAACCACAAACTTCTGCCCCACATTCTAATACTGCATTTTTAAAACTATTCCAACCCTCTTCAACCCCCCCACTACTCATCTTTGCACTAGCCCACCTTTCTGCCAATAGTCGCTTATATCTCACCCGAACTTCCTCCTCCCTTAGTTTATACACTTTCACCTCCCTCTTACTTGTTGTTGCCACCTTCCTCTTTTCCCATCTACCTCTTACTCTAACTGTAGCTACAACTAAATAATGATCCGATATATCAGTTGACCCTCTATAAACATGTACATCCTGGAGCCTACCCATCAACCTTTTATCCACCAATACATAATCTAATAAACTACTTTCATTACGTGCTACATCATACCTTGTATATTTATTTATCCTCTTTTTCATTAAATATGTATTACTTATTACCAAATTTCTTTCTACACATAGCTCAATTAAAGGCTCCCCATTTACATTTACCCCTGGCACCCCAAATTTACCTACTACTCCCTCCATAACATTTTTACCCACTTTAGCATTAAAATCCCCAACCACCATTACTCTCACACTTGATTCAAAACTCCCCACGCATTCACTCAACATTTCCCAAAATCTCTCTCTCTCCTCTACACTTCTCTCTTCTCCAGGTGCATACACGCTTATTATAACCCACTTTTCACATCCAATCTTTATTTTGCTCCACATAATCCTTGAATTAATACATTTATAGTCCCTCTTTTCCTGCCATAGCTTATCCTTCAACATTATTGCTACTCCTTCTTTAGCTCTAACTCTATTTGAAACCCCTGACCTAATCCCATTTATTCCTCTCCACTGAAACTCTCCCACCCCCTTCAGCTTTGTTTCACTTAAAGCCAGGACATCCAGCTTTTTCTCATTCATAACATCCACAATCATCTCTTTCTTATCATCTGCACAACATCCACGCACATTCAGACTTCCCACTTTGACAATTTTCTTCTTCTTATTCTTTTTAGTAATCTTTACAGGAAAAGGGGTTACTAGCCCATTGTTCCCGGCATTTTAGTTGACTTTTACAACACGCATGGCTTACGGAGGAAAGATTCTTATTCCACTTCCCCATGGATTATTTATTTTATTATCACACCGGCCGATTCCCACCAAGGCAGGGTGGCCCGAAAAAGAAAAACTTTCACCATCATTCACTCCATCACTGTCTTGCCAGAAGGGTGCTTTACACTACAGTTTTTAAACTGCAACATTAACACCCCTCCTTCAGAGTGCAGGCACTGTACTTCCCATCTCCAGGACTCAAGTCCGGCCTGCCGGTTTCCCTGAATCCCTTCATAAATGTTACTTTGCTCACACTCCAACAGCACGTCAAGTATTAAAAACCATTTGTCTCCATTCACTCCTATCAAACACGCTCACGCATGCCTGCTGGAAGTCCAAGCCCCTCGCACACAAAACCTCCTTTACCCCCTCCCTCCAACCCTTCCTAGGCCGACCCCTACCCCGCCTTCCTTCCACTACAGACTGATACACTCTTGAAGTCATTCTGTTTCGCTCCATTCTCTCTACATGTCCGAACCACCTCAACAACCCTTCCTCAGCCCTCTGGACAACAGTTTTGGTAATCCCGCACCTCCTCCTAACTTCCAAACTACGAATTCTCTGCATTATATTCACACCACACATTGCCCTCAGACATGACATCTCCACTGCCTCCAGCCTTCTCCTCGCTGCAACATTCATCACCCACGCTTCACACCCATATAAGAGCGTTGGTAAAACTATACTCTCATACATTCCCCTCTTTGCCTCCAAGGACAAAGTTCTTTGTCTCCACAGACTCCTAAGTGCACCACTCACTCTTTTTCCCTCATCAATTCTATGATTCACCTCATCTTTCATAGACCCATCCGCTGACACGTCCACTCCCAAATATCTGAATACGTTCACCTCCTCCATACTCTCTCCCTCCAATCTGATATTCAATCTTTCATCACCTAATCTTTTTGTTATCCTCATAACCTTACTCTTTCCTGTATTCACCTTTAATTTTCTTCTTTTGCACACCCTACCAAATTCATCCACCAATCTCTGCAACTTCTCTTCAGAATCTCCCAAGAGCACAGTGTCATCAGCAAAGAGCAGCTGTGACAACTCCCACTTTGTGTGTGATTCTTTATCTTTTAACTCCACGCCTCTTGCCAAGACCCTCGCATTTACTTCTCTTACAACCCCATCTATAAATATATTAAACAACCACGGTGACATCACACATCCTTGTCTAAGGCCTACTTTTACTGGGAAAAAATTTCCCTCTTTCCTACATACTCTAACTTGAGCCTCACTATCCTCGTAAAAACTCTTCACTGCTTTCAGTAACCTACCTCCTACACCATACACTTGCAACATCTGCCACATTGCCCCCCTATCCACCCTGTCATACGCCTTTTCCAAATCCATAAATGCCACAAAGACCTCTTTAGCCTTATCTAAATACTGTTCACTTATATGTTTCACTGTAAACACCTGGTCCACACACCCCCTACCTTTCCTAAAGCCTCCTTGTTCATCTGCTATCCTATTCTCCGTCTTACTCTTAATTCTTTCAATTATAACTCTACCATACACTTTACCAGGTACACTCAACAGACTTATCCCCCTATAATTTTTGCACTCTCTTTTATCCCCTTTGCCTTTATACAAAGGAACTATGCATGCTCTCTGCCAATCCCTAGGTACCTTACCCTCTTCCATACATTTATTAAATAATTGCACCAACCACTCCAAAACTATATCCCCACCTGCTTTTAACATTTCTATCTTTATCCCATCAATCCCGGCTGCCTTACCCCCTTTCATTTTACCTACTGCCTCACGAACTTCCCCCACACTCACAACTGGCTCTTCCTCACTCCTACAAGATGTTATTCCTCCTTGCCCTATACACGAAATCACAGCTTCCCTATCTTCATCAACATTTAACAATTCCTCAAAATATTCCTTCCATCTTCCCAATACCTCTAACTCTCCATTTAATAACTCTCCTCTCCTATTTTTAACTGACAAATCCATTTGTTCTCTAGGCTTTCTTAACTTGTTAATCTCACTCCAAAACTTTTTCTTATTTTCAACAAAATTTGTTGATAACATCTCACCCACTCTCTCATTTGCTCTCTTTTTACATTGCTTCACCACTCTCTTAACTTCTCTCTTTTTCTCCATATACTCTTCCCTCCTTGCATCACTTCTACTTTGTAAAAACTTCTCATATGCTAACTTTTTCTCCCTTACTACTCTCTTTACATCATCATTCCACCAATCGCTCCTCTTCCCTCCTGCACCCACTTTCCTGTAACCACAAACTTCTGCTGAACACTCTAACACTACATTTTTAAACCTACCCCATACCTCTTCGACCCCATTGCCTATGCTCTCATTAGCCCATCTATCCTCCAATAGCTGTTTATATCTTACCCTAACTGCCTCCTCTTTTAGTTTATAAACCTTCACCTCTCTCTTCCCTGATGCTTCTATTCTCCTTGTATCCCATCTACCTTTTACTCTCAGTGTAGCTACAACTAGAAAGTGATCTGATATATCTGTGGCCCCTCTATAAACATGTACATCCTGAAGTCTACTCAACAGTCTTTTATCTACCAATACATAATCCAACAAACTACTGTCATTTCGCCCTACATCATATCGTGTATACTTATTTATCCTCTTTTTCTTAAAATATGTATTACCTATAACTAAACCCCTTTCTATACAAAGTTCAATCAAAGGGCTCCCATTATCATTTACACCTGGCACCCCAAACTTACCTACCACACCCTCTCTAAAAGTTTCTCCTACTTTAGCATTCAAGTCCCCTACCACAATTACTCTCTCACTTGGTTCAAAGGCTCCCCATGGATATAAAAGGAAAATTAATAAGACCAAGAACTATTAAGATAAAATCAAAGAAAACTCAGATGAGTGTGTATAAATAAATGTGTACATGTATGTGTAGTGTGACCTAAGTGTAAGTAGAAGTAGCAAGACATGCCTGTAATCTTGCATATTTATGAGACAGACAAAAGACATCAGCAATCCTACCATCATGTAAAACAATCACAGGCTTCGTTTTACACTCACTTGGTAGGACGGTAGTACCTCCCTGGGTGGTTGCTGTCTACCAACCTACTACTAATATCTACACATATAAATCTTAATACAGTAGGTCTTCAGACATATGATGTTCTGCTCTTATGACCATAGTACCTTTATTTTTATCTTTCATAATTCATGTGAATTTTTATGCAGCACAGAATAAATTTTCCTTTAATATTTTGTGTATTTTCTTTATCAAAAGAAGAATAGTTTTCAAGTAATAAATAGCTGGCATTATCATTATTTTTGTTGTTGAGGCTAATGTTCTTCTAGCAAAAATTAATTTAGTTTATAAGGTTGGTCACAGCAACAACAACAACAAAAAAAAAACAGGTCTTAATCTTTGTCTCAATATGTCTGAACTCAAGCTAAATCTTGGTACATTTAGTGTCAGTCTTGGTTTGTTTGGTCTTGACTACCTCTCTGCTATGAACCCTTGTGCAACAGTTGAGTATCTTTATTGTTGAAATGTTTCTCCTACAAAGTAGGCTTCTTCAGTCAAATTCAGAGGGAGCAGATGCAGTAGTGAAATAAAGATGATATAATCAGTCCATCAACCTTGGAGGAAAAGCATTTGATGTGGTCATCCCTTCAGCCTGGAGATGAGTTCAGCTCCATGATCTGGAATGACATGAAGCTGAAGCATGAGGACGGATTCTTATACTGTCGAAGGTGAGGTGGAAGACCTCGAAGACATTGTAGGGGACAGGATTCACTAGTGGAAGTAAGAAGGCATGTCCATCTGGAATCCAACTCTTCTCACTCATAACTAGTAGATACATAATGAAGAATGGAAGATGTCCTCTGTACCAAGATACCTTTGTGCTGCAGTTGATGGACTGATTACATCATCTATATTTCAGTACTGCACCTGCTCCCTCCAAATTTGACTGAAGAAGCCTACTGTGTAGGTGAAACGGTTCATCAATAAAGATACCCAACTGCTGCACATGTGTCTTAATCTTCAACTTGTTGGTATTTTTTACCATTTTCAACAATACTATCACACACTGCAGCACAAAGGTATCTTAGTGCAGAAGACACTTTCCATTCTTCATTACGTATCTACCAGTTATGAGTGAGAAGGGTTGGATTCCAGAAGGACCTGCTTTCTTACTTCCATTAGTGAATCCCATCCCCCTACAATGTCTTCGAGACCTTCCACCTCACCTTCAATGGTATTTAAGAATCTGTCCTCATGCTTCAGCTTCATATCATTCCAGATCATGCAGCTGAGCTCTTCTTCAGGCTGAAGGGATGACCACCTCAAATGCTTTTTCTCTAAGGTTGATGGACTGATTACATCATCTATATTTCAGTACTGCACCTGCTCCCTCCAAATCTGACTGAAGAAGCCAACTGTGAAGGCGAAATATTTTGTCAATAAAGGTACCCAACTGCTGCACGTGTGTCTTAATCTTCAACTTGTCAATAAAGATACCCAACTGCTGCACGTGTGTCTTAATCTTCAACTTGTCATTATTTTATACCATTTTCAACAAGAACCTTTTTCATTATGAACCTATTATTTAATTTGCCTTGTAATAGAAATGGGCAGCTTCAGGAGGATGAGATGAAGCGTAGTAAGGATGTATTTTTGCCAGCCGAGATGCCCACTGAGCCAGTAGTCATGCCTTCCCTAGGGGTGTAATTCTATACTTGTTCTTCACATTTGTGCCTGATTACCTCCCATACCTCAGAAGTTGTACAACCTGAGTGGACTGAGTGCTTCCCTATGAATATAATAATCTGTACTCCATTGATTGTTGTAAGATAAACATGTAAAAGGTATCTGAACATTAAGTACAGACAGTAGTAATGAATGTAGTGTATTAGGTAATCATGTGTATCAATAAAGAGGATAGGAAATACATTATCTGACAGAAAGTAACATTACTACAGAAACTAGAAAGTGTAGTGTTGCTAAGCACATGATAGGATATGATGTTGGTTATCAAGTGGCGACATCGCTACTTGGAGTCACTAAAAAAACAAGATTTGGAAAGAATATAACTTGCCTTAGCAAGTTTTATTCTTTGCAAGCATTTATAGGTGGCAAAGTAAAACAAAAACAAAAATTAGAGAGTAAAAAAAAAATAAGGACAAAACTATAAAATATGAAAGTGAATTTTTATTTTTTTTATTTTTGAAGTAATGTGGAGGTATGAAGAACATAGGATACCATTTAGTGGCACAACAGTGTGTCGTAAAATAAAATACATCCTTCATCTAGATGTGGTATCCTAGTTAAAAATGATATGAAAACAGAAAAAAAAGAGAAATGCAGTAAAATGAGATCCTTACTGACAATGTTTTGCCTACACAGTGGGCTTTATCAAGTCACAAACAGATGCATTATACTGCATTTATCCCTTTTTTTCCATCATGGTATTTTATATAATTTCTCCAAATATGCTAAACATTTACCAGTGGAAAACGTCTGCATATGGCTCTTTAAAAAACTGGAAATTTTCTTCACACACCTTTGAATATTCCATGAAAAACACTGGCTCACACTTACTTTCATTTTTTTTAATGCTTGAGTCAGCTTGTCAATCATAAGGTCATTATCTGAGGCAACAAAAACACTTTTTGCCCCAATTGACTTAGCAACACGCTTCAGTTTCTTGATAATTGAGTTTTCTGAAGGAAGACAAAGTTGTAGTGTAGCTACCCCATGTTCATTACGGTAGCCCAAGCATTGGGGTGCAGCAAAAAGGTTGGGGCTGTGTTCCACATGTTCACATGCTCGCACCTGAAAAAAAAAAACAAAAAAACATAAAGGTTAATTGTTACAATAACATATGTAACACAACATAATTACATTAATTTACGGTTTAGAAAGACACGTAAGCAAACACTATAACATATTTATTAGAAAACGTTTCGGTCCTGGGACCTTGATCACTTCTAACATACAGAGGTAGAAAGACATTATATATATATAGGCGGAGAGTGAGATGTGACGCACGTGACCTGAGGAATGTCATAAGAACATAAGAATGGAGGAACACTGTAGAAGGCCTACTGGCCCATGCGAGGCAGGTCCTTATCAAAACAACCTCTGTCTATGATGAGGACCAGTAGACGATGAAATCATGTGACTCCTGTGTTGTTGGGTTGGTGCTGCTTAAGTATCATGTATGCCAATGTTTTTGAAATTTTGTAGTTTCCAGTGTTGCGTTCTATAGTGTCGGTGACGGTGATTAGTGAGGCTTCTAGGCACCGTCGGCGTCTGAGGTCTGGTTCGGTGAGAACGAGTTGTGCCTCGTTCCAGTTCATCAAATGCCCCGTTGAGTCTCTGTGGAGGACACAGGCGTACCTTACCTTATGTAGGCGAGACAGGCAGAGATCTTGCAGTCCGCCTGAATGAGCATCGAAATGCCTCTAACAGAGACGATGTAAGGTACGCCTGTGTCCTCCACAGAGACTCAACGGGGCATTTGATGAACTGGAACGAGGCACAACTCGTTCTCACCGAACCAGACCTCAGACGCCGACGGTGCCTAGAAGCCTCACTAATCACCGTCACCGACACTATAGAACGCAACACTGGAAACTACAAAATTTCAAAAACATTGGCATACATGATACTTAAGCAGCACCAACCCAACAACACAGGAGTCACATGATTTCATCGTCTACTGGTCCTCATTATAGACAGAGGTTGTTTTGATAAGGACCTGCCTCGCATGGGCCAGTAGGCCTTCTACAGTGTTCCTCCATTCTTATGTTCTTATGACATTCCTCAGGTCACGTGCGTCACATCTCACTCTCCGCCTATATATATATAATGTCTTTCTACCTCTGTATGTTAGAAGTGATCAAGGTCCCAGGACCGAAACGTTTTCTAATAAATATGTTATAGTGTTTGCTTACGTGTCTTTCTAAACCAACTTGTCGGTATTTATTACCAAGGTTTATACCACATTAATTTATAAATGTCATTTTCTGTGGATTAAAGCGAAGACGCATAGTAGCAGTTCTCCTACATTTTATAAGCTACCAAAAGTAATCCTAACTTTATTTATAACCAAATATGTTGTAGCAAAAATCTTTCTCAGTAATTATGCAAGAGAATAGGAAGAGTGAACCACAAGACAGATTGTGTACTTGAACTCAGATGCAATTTTTTTCTTTTAACTCGATGGCTGACTCCTGCCAAGGCAGGGTGACCTGAAGAAAACACATTCGTTATTATTCACTCAACTGCTGTCTTACCAGAAGTGTGTTGATATCACAATCAGATTACCTTCCAACCGCAACATCCCCACCTTTCCCTTGGTAAACACATTGCCCTTTCCATCTTCAGGACTCAAACCTGGCTAATCAGTTTCCCTGAATCTCTTTATAAAAGTTACCTTTCTCACATTCCAGCAGCATATCCATTAAAAACCACTCCTATCTACTATGTTCACACAAGCCTGTTATATGCTCAAACCTCTTTTGCCACCTCCAACCATCCTGGGATGACCCCTACCCTTCCTGAGTTTCATCCCAGATTTATATACCTTTTTCATCATACTATCCCTCTCCACCCTCTCTACATGCCCTAACCACCTTAACAATTCCTCCTCACTCCTCTGTATATCCCCTTGGTGACCTTGCACTGCCTTTTAATTTCAACACTCCAAACTCTGCATAATATTCACACTATACATTGCCCTCAAACATGATATCTTTGCTGCCTCCAGCCTTCTTTAAGCTGCAGCATTCAAAACTCTTGACTCATGCCCATATATAAGTGTTGGTACTAACAGCTCCATTCAAGGCAGGTGAAACTGCAGATCTAGAGAATGTACAGAGAACCTTCACTGGACATTTAAGTTCAGTCAAGCATGTTAATTACTGGGAACGCTTGTAGTCACTTTACCTGTACTCCCTGGAGCGCAGGCAAGGGAGATACATTATAATCTACACCTGGAAAATCCTAGGGCTACTGGCCCCAAATCTGCACACAGAAATCACTCCCTATGAAAACAAAAGACTGGCCAGACTGTGCAACATCTCCCTCCAATGAAAAGTAGGGGTGCCATGAGTACACTAAGAGAAAACACAATAAGTGTCTGAGGCCCAAGACTGTTCAACAGCCTCCCACCACGCATAAGGGGAATTACCAATAGACCCCTGGCTGCCTTTAAGAGGGAGCTGGACAGATACCTAAAATCAGCACCCAACCAGCAGCCAGGAGTAACAGCCTGGTTGATTAGGCCTTGATCGACTGAGAAGCCTGGTCAAGAACTGGGGTGTAGGGGGTGTTGACCCACAGAAAACCTTCCAGGTAGGCTGGTATATTCCTTTTAATGCCTCCCTACACAAACTTTCTATCCACAGATGCTGTGACACACTACCTACCTTTATCCATTTATCTATTCTATGGCTCACCCATCTGTTGACAAGTCCACTCTCAAATATCTAAATGCATTCACTTCCTCCACACTCCCTCCCTAGAATCTGATATTCAATCTATCATTGCCTAAATAACAAAAAAGGCACAATACAGTGGCTGGAACGATACACAAATAACCCACACATAAAAGAGAGAAGCTTACGACGACGTTTCGGTCTGACTTGGACCATTGACAAAGTCACACGACTTTGTCAATGGTCCAAGTCAGACCGAAATGTCGTCGTAAGCTTCTCTCTTTTATGCGCGGGTTATTTGTGTACATTGCCTAGTTTTATCTTCATCTTTCCTACACTCACTTTTAGTTTCATTCTTTTATATACCTTCCCAAATTAGTCTACCAACCTTTGCAACTTGTCTTCAGAATCAGCTATATAATATGTATTTAAAGAGTTTATGCAAATCCAAAATTTGTATGAAAAGAGAAGAAAAAATGGAAACAGGAATGAAAAAAGTGGAAAAAGAAGGTGCGAATTAAAAATCCCTTAGCTAATAGTCAAAATACTGGAGAAATGAAGAGTATCTGATTTTTTTTTTTAACACAACGGCCATCTCCCATCAAAGAAGAATAAAAAATTAAATAATTTTTATTTATTAATTTTTATTTTTTATTAACACATCGGCTGTCTCCCACCAAGGCAGGGTGGCTCGAAAAAGAAAAATTTTCATTCTCATTCACTCCATCACTGTCTTGCCAGAGGCGTGTTTACACTACAGTTATAAAACTGCAACATTAACACCCCTCCTTCAGAGTGCAGACACTGTATTGCCCATCTCTAGAAATCAAGTCCGGCCTGCTGGTTTCTCTGAATCCCTTCATGAATATTGTCTTGCTTACACTCCAACAGCACGTCAAGTCCTAAAAACCATTTGTCTCCATTCACTCCTATCAAACACGCTCACGCATGCTTGCTAGAAGTCTAAGCCCCTTGCACACAAAACCTCCTTTACCCCCTCCCTCCAACCTTTCCTTGGCCGACCCCTACCCCGCCTTCCCTCTACTACAGATTTATACACTCTCAAAGTCATTCTATTTTGTTCCAGCCTCTCTGTATGTCCGAACCACCTCAACAACCCCTCCTTAGCCCTCTTGATAATAGTTTTGGTAATCCCGCACCTTCTCCTAATTTCCAAACTACGAATTCTCTGCATTATATTCACACCACACACTACCCTCAGACATGACATTTCCACTGCCTCCAGCCTTCTCCTTGCTGCAACACTCACCACTCATGCTTCACACCCACGTAAGAGCCTTGGTATAACTATACTCTCATACATTCCCCTCTTTGCTTTCATGGACAAAGTTCTTTGTCTCCACAGACTCCTAAAATTAAATAAATAAAAATAAAAAAAACCTCATCATCATTCACTCAATCGCTGTTTTCACAAAAGCAAGATATCACCACACCTAAGATGACCGTCTGAATTGCAACACCTCCCCCTCCTCCTGAGTGCAGGCACTGTACATTCCATCTTCTACACAGTTTCCCTGAATCCCTTCATAAATGTTACTTTGTTCACACTCCAACAGCAAGTCAAATTTGTAAAAACCACTTGTCTTTGCTCACTCCTATCTAACATACTCACATAAGCCTGCTGTATGTCCAAATCCTTAGCCCAAAATATTTTGTTCAAGGTTTTATAAGAAACAAGAGAGCCAACCAGATAAACTTCAAAATAACACCTAAATAAGGAGTGAAAATAAAGATAAAATTTGAAGTCTGACCACGTCTAGGTAACAATTATAAAATTATGCAAAAATGGTAATGTATCCGAGTGCAATGGTGCCAAGATTTTCATTGCCGCTGTGAAGCACGATCTTTGACTGTTACAGCTAGAAGAATGCTGGACAGTCTTGTTATGTTTAGGATCAATGTGGATGTGTATATTAAGCAGAGAATAAGGAGTGAAAAATTAAAAGATGATCATTTAGAAAATATGAAACAAAATAAGTTGATCAAGAGTGAGTATTAATCTGGGGTTGATAGGTGTGGAGAAGATCCCAGAAAGGTCTGGAAAGATGTTAAGTAAGTTCAGAGGGGTAGGGGCTTGAACATTCAGCAGGTACGTACGTACGAATGTGTTAGATTACGATGAATGGAGACAAGTGGTTTTTTGCAATTTGATGTGCTGCCAGTATAAGCAAAGAAACATCTAAAACAATAATCAATGAAAGAGGTTAGCTGGACTTCAGTTGTGGAAGTGAGAAGTACTGTGACTTCATTTTGAAACAGACGGCAGTGGTGCCATTTAGTTGATCAACTGGCTTGTAATGTCTATGAATTTCCAGAAAGACAGCTATTAAATGCATGGAGAATGTGTTTTCTTCTATGGATCACTCTATTTTGGAGGGAAACAGCCAATGTGTTAAAAGAATATATATACAGTGGACCCCCGGTTAACGATATTTTTTCAATCCAGAAGTATGTTCAGGTGCCAATACTGACCGAATTTGTTCCCATAAGGAATATTGTGAAGTAGATTAGTCCATTTCAGACCCCCAAACATACACGTACAAACGCACTTACATAAATACACTTACATAATTGGTCGCATTCGGAGGTGATCGTTATGCGGGGGTCCACTGTACAGTGGACCCTCAACCAACGATATTAATCCGTTCCTGAGAGCTCATCGTTAGTCAAAATTATCGTTAGTCAAGTTTTCCCATAAGAAATAATGGAAATCAAATTAATCCGTGCAAGACACCCAAAAGTATTGAAAAAAAAATTTTTACCACATGAAATATTAATTTTAATACACACAAACTGAAGATTACATGCACAGTTACATGACACTTACCTTTATTGAAGATCTGGTGATGATTGATGGGATGGGAGGAGGGGAGAGCATTGATCTTCTTAGTGTTTAGAAGAGGAGTGGTATTAGGAGGCAAAAACTTCACCTTAATGAAGCTCATGTCCCTAGAAAGTCGCTCTGCCAAGTCTGAAGGATGACCAGGAGCATTGTCTAATACCAGGAGGCACTTAAGGTCTAATTTCTTTTCAAATAGGTAATTTTTCACATTGGGGGCAAATGCATGGTGTAACCAATCATAGAAAAAGTCCCTAGTGACCCATGCCTTACTGTTCGCCCTCCACAGCACACACGAATTAGCCTTGACGACATTGTTTTTCCTGAACACTCTGGGAGTTTCAGAGTGATACACCAATAAAGGCTTCACTTTGCAATCACCACTAGCATTGGCACACATCAACAGAGTAAGCCTGTCTTTCATAGGCTTATGTCCTGGGAGTGCCTTTTCCTCCTGAGTAATGTACGTCCTGCTTGGCATTTTCTTCCAAAACAGGCCTGTTTCGTCACAATTAAACACTTGTTCAGGTTTCAGTCTTTCACTGTCTATGTACTCCTTGAAGTCCTGCACATATTTTTCAGCCGCTCTGTGGTCCGAACTGGCAGCCTCACCATGCCTTATCACACTATGAATGCCACTACGCTTCTTAAATCCTTCAAACCAACCTTTGCTGGCCTTAAATTCACTCACATCACTAGTTGCTGGCATTTTTTTAATTAAATCGTCATGCAACTTTCTAGCCTTTTCACAAATGATCGCTTGAGAGATGCTGTCTCGTGCTAAGTAAGTAAGTTTATTCAGGTATACACAAATACAGTTACATATAATTATCATACAATATAATTATCATAACCCAAAAAAGTCAGACAGAGTGACTTATCCGTTTCTCGTTTATCCACACCAATAACAGTCTCTCAACATCTTCTATCACTTGCGATCTCAGTTTCGAAAACATAGTTGCACCTTTGGCAAGAACAGCTTCCTTGATTGCCGTTTTCTTGGCCACAATAGTAGCGATGGTTGATTGGGGTTTTGTGTACAGCCTGGCCAGCTCGGAGACACGCACTCCACTTTCATACTTATCAATGATCTCTTTCTTCATATCCATAGTAATTCTCACCCTTTTTGCTGTAGGGTTGGCACTAGAAGCTTTCTTGGGGCCCATGGTGACTTATTTTGCAGGTGCAATCACTAAAAAGGCTGTGATAATATGAAATGTTCCAATTGTATGCTTGGAAGCGACCGCGGTGGCTGGCTGGCTTGTAAACACTGGCCAGAAGTGGACGCGTCTCAGACGGAACGAATAGTGTTGGTCGAGTTTTTTAGCGCTAATCAAGGCAAAATTTTTGCGATAAAATGTATCGCTAGTCAGATTTATCGTTAATCGATGCCATCGCTGGTCGAGGGTCCACTGTATACGGTACAGTATAAATAAATTTTTCAAACCTTTGCTGATAATGGAAGCAAAGCAAGCATGCCAAGGAAGGTCTAACCATTTACTGACAGAAGAATCTCAGAAGAGGATGATTATTTAATTTTTTTTTGTGGGTTTTACTAAAGCTATTAAAGGATGTCTATAACATTCATATACAGTAGTCTCGAATTTCTGTGCCCTTGGAAAAAATATCTAAATAATCAATTTATAATGTAATTAATTATAAGCTGTAACATACCCAATCAATTCCATTTCGTAGGTGTATACCAATAAATGGCCCTCTAGGTAATGAAGAAATAAAATTTTGAGCTTTACTCAGTATGGTGTCACTCCAGACAAGATACTTGTGCAAGTGTCGATTGCTTTCTTGAACTGGAAAAGTTGCTGGGGCTCCTGTGAAGGCCAACACTGGAAAAAGAAAATACTGTATAAGGAGTGCTACATAACAATTAAAATCACTGTACAAGTACAGTAGAATCCCCGTATCCACTGATTCGATATCGGCACAAAAGTAGAAAAGTTGGCATTTCTTCAAAGCCTAAGGGAAGCAATGAAGTGCTTTCCATATAGGTTTGCTAGTATCCATGGTTTCAGTATCTATGGCAGGTCCTTGGAATGTATCCCCCGCAGATACAGGGGGGTCCTACTGTACTGTTCTCATTTTTCTCTAAAAGTTATTTTAATTTTCTCTCTCTATCTCAGCCACAGTCATAGATGACTAGCAAAATGCATATAGAGTGAACATTTCTTATACAAACCAGGCCATTTTGTTGGTGGGTAGAGCTCATTCCACTGTTCGGCCATATTTTGATACTGAACATCGTAGCTGAGACCACGATAGAATTCAGAACCAACAAAATCTACATTGAAAGTATCCCAGAAAGGTCCAAATGGGTTACCGTCTTTTGCATTGCATCCGGCAGAGTTGTGACGAGGTACATAGCAGAAAGCTGCAAACATAATGAGAATGAATAAATGGTGATCTTCACTGGATGGCTATGTAATAAAAATGTTCTAAGGCAAAAAGTACTTTGCTAAAATATCGGTTATATCTAGTAAATCCATAGATCATTGTCCATGAAGCTCAGTCTCAGATCAGGCCTAAATAGGAGAGGAAATATTACAGGACTATAAAGAAACAAAGGAAAGTAAAAGTCAGTGCATACTGAATATTCATGAAACAGATGAACAATACCAGCAATCCTGCCAGAGTGCAAAATATTAATTGGCTTTCATATCACAATGATATGACAGGATAGTAGTACTTCCCTGGATGGCTGCTGTCTACCAACTTAGTACCTAGTTAATACTTAGTATCAAATTTTTTACATCAGTACAGCTTCCTAGAATGCAGGTTAATTTCAGTGAAGAATAAAAAAATGTAAAAGTTATTAGATAGGTTGTTTTTGCCACACTGACTTTCTCATCATGGCAGGGTGAATGTTAGATTTTACACATTATGTTAGAAATATTCCCCACCATGATAGGATATGTTAGATTCCATATTTTACGGCAAACAAGATGCTCCAGTGTCGAGGACATTCCCCCCCTCCCAAATTCTGATCGGCTAAATATTGGAAAAAAAGATAAATGGTACTTCGACCTCCAAGAGGCTGGGTAAATTTTCTACCCTTTTTTTTTGGGGAGGGGGGATAGCGTCTCCGATGCCGTAAAATAGGGTACATCTACCCATCTCTGACACCATCCCTCAATACAGGTGATCGAGAGAGAAGTCTCTGAGGAAACCCAATGTACACAGGATAATTTGGCTTGCTCTGTACGGCTTACTCCATCAAAAGATGTGTCTAGAATGTAATCCTAAACTTTGCCTTCCTATAATGCTAGTTGCCTAACCAGCTCCCTTTACTGTACTTTGTTCTTGCATATCTTTCTGGCAAGTCACTGTCTGACTTTTTTGGGTTATCCTAGGTTCTCTACACATATGCTGCTATGTATGATAATCTATGTAACTGTATTTGTGCTTTTTTTTTTTTAACATGTCGGCCGTTTCCCACATAGGCAGGGTGACCCAAAAAGTAAGAATAAACTTGCTTAAGTCCACAACCAGTCAACAAGATAGTGATGTCACACATCACTGATATTTTAGGCTAACCACATTTTTCCAAGCATCTTTATATTATTTATTCCTTCCCAACTATAGTATTTAAGAATAAAAAAATACTCTAGGAAATAAGTTATGCACCACTAAAAATTAAGAAAAAGTTAATAAAAACTGTGACCATAACCAGGAGAGTATTAGCACCTCTGTATCCCAAGGAATTGGTGCCTGTGCCTCAGACATCATATACAGTAGGGCCCCGATTTACGGCATTTCACCTTATGGCGTTCCACTAATATGGCGACACCAAATTATGACCAAAATTTGCTATACGGCAAGCGGTTTTTTAAATACGGCGCGCCCCACCTGGTTCATTTACATTCTTCATGACCATATCTATTATGTCTGGAAACTTTCCAAAATTTCAAGTGTTTTAAAGTTATTGTGAATTTTATATGTACAGTACTCTGATAGAAGAAGAAAAACTTCATAAAACTGGGATGCTTGAATGTGCATGGATGTAGTGCGGATGACAAGAAACATGATTGCTGATGTTATGAATGAAAAAAAGTTGGATGTCCTGGCCCTAAGCGAAACAAAGCTGAAGGGGGTAGGGGAGTTTCGGTGGGGAGAAATAAATGGGATTAAATCTGGAGTATCTGAGAGAGTTAGAGCTAAGGAAGGGGTAGCAATAATGTTGAAGGATCAGTTATGGAAGGAGAAAAGAGAATATGAATGTATAAATTCAAGGATTATGTGGATTAAAGTAAAGGTTGGATGCAAAAAGTGGGTCATAATAAGTGTGTATGCACCTGGAGAAGAGAGGAATGTAGAGGAGAGAGAGAGATTTTGGGAGATGTTAAGTGAATGTATAGGAACCTTTCAATCAAGTGAGAGAGTAATTGTGGTAGGGGACCTGAATGCTAAAGTAGGAGAAACTTTTAGTTTGGGGTGCCAGGTGTAAATGATAATGGGAGCCCTTTGATTGAACTTTGTATAGAAAGGGGTTTAGTTATAGGTAATACATATTTTAAGAAAAAGAGGATAAATAAGTATACAAGATATCATATAGGGCGAAATGACAGTAGTTTGTTGGATTATGTATTGGTAGATAAAAGACTATTGAGTAGACTTCAGGATGTACATGTTTATAGAGGGGCCACAGATATATCAGATCACTTTTTAGTTGTAGCTACACTGAGAGTAAAAGGTAGATGGGATACAAGGAGAATAGAAGCATCAGGTAAGAGAGAGGTGAAGGTTTATAAACTAAAAGAGGAGGCAGTTAGGGTAAGATATAAACAACTATTGGAGGATAGATGGGCTAATGAGAACATAGGCAATGGGGTAGGTTTAAAAATGTAGTGTTAGGGTGTTCAGCAGAAGTTTGTGGTTACAGGAAAGTGGGTGCGGGAGGGAAGAGGAGCGATTGGTGGAATGATGATGTAAAGAGAGTAGTAAGGGAGAAAAAGTTAGCATATGAGAAGTTTTTACAAAGTAGAAGTGATGCAAGGAGGGAAGAGTATATGGAGAAAAAGAGAGGTTAAGAGAGTGGTGAAGCAATGTAAAAAGAGAGCAAATGAGAGAGTGGGTGAGATGTTATCAACAAATTTTGTTGAAAATAAGAAAAAGTTTTGGAGTGAGATTAACAAGTTAAGGAAGCCTAGATTATTATTATTATAATCAAAAAGAAGCGCTAAGCCACAAGGACTATACAGACGGAAGCCTAGAGAACAAATGGATTTGTCAGTTAAAAATAGGAAAGGAGAGTTATTAAATGGAGAGTTAGAGGTATTGGGAAGATGGAGGGAATATTTTGAGGAACTGTTGAATGTTGATGAACACAGGAAAGCTGTGATTTCGTGTATAGGGCAAGGAGGAATAACATCTTGTAGGAGTGAGGAAGAGCCAGTTGTGAGTGTGGGGGAGGTTCATGAGGCAGTAGGTAAAATGAAAGGGGGTAAGGCAGCTGGGATTGATGAAACATAGATAGAAATGTTAAAAGCAGGTGGGGATATAGTTTTGGAGTGGTTGGTGCTATTATTTAATAAATGTATGGAAGAGGGTAAGGTACCTAGGGATTGGCAGAGAGCATGCATAGTTCCTTTGTATAAAGGCAAAGGGGACAAAAGAGAGTGCAATAATTATAGGGGGATAAGCCTGTTGAGTATACCTGGTAAAGTGTATGGTCGAGTTATTATTGAAAGAATTAATTAAGAGTAAGACGGAGAATAGGATACCAGATGAACAAGGAGGCTTTAGGAAAGGTAGGGAGTGTGTGGACCAGGTGTTTACAATGAAACATATAAGTGAACAGTATTTAGATAAGGCTAAAGAGGTTTTTGTGGCATTTATGGATTTGGAAAAGGCGTATGACAGGGTGGATAGGGGGCAATGTGGCAGATGTTGCAGATGTATGTTATAGGAGGTAGGTTACTGAAAGCAGTGAAGAGTTTTTACGAGGATAGTGAGGCTCAAGTTAGAGTATGTAGGAAAGAGGGAGATTATTTCCCAGTAAAAGTAGGCCTTAGACAAGGATGTGTGATGTCACCGTTGTTGTTCAATATATTTATAGACGGGGTTGTAATAGAAGTAAATGTGAGGGTCTTGGCAAGAGGTGTGGAGTTAAAAGATAAAGAATCACACAAAGTGGGAGTTGTCACAGTTGCTCTTTGCTGATGACACTGTGCTCTTGGGTGATTCTGAAGGGTAGTTGCAGAGGTTGGTGGATGAATTTGGTAGGGTATGTAAAACAAGAAAATTGAAAGTGAATACAGCAAAGAGTAAGGTTATGAGGGTAACAAAAAGATTAGGTGATGAAAGATTGGATATCAGATTGGAGGGAGAGAGTATGGAGGACGTGAATGTATTCAGATATTTGGGAGTGGACGTGTCAGCTGATGGGTCTATGAAAGATGAGTTGAATCACAGAACTGATGAGGGGAAAAGGGTGAGTGGTGCACTTAGGAGTCTGTGGAGACAAAGAACTTTGTCCTTGGAAGCAAAGAGAGGAATGTATGAGAGTATAGTTTTACCAACGCTCCTGTATGGGTGTGAAGCATGGGTGATGAATGTTGCAGCGAGGAGAAGGCTGGAGGCAGTGGAGATGTCATATCTGAGGGCAATGTGTGGTGTGAATATAATGCAGAGAATTCGTAGTTTGGAAGTTAGGAGGAGGTGCGGGATTGCCAAAACTGTTGTCCAGAGGGCTGAGGAAGGGTTGTTGAGGTGGTTCGGACATGTAGAGAGAATGGAGTGTATCAGTCTGTAGTGGAAGGAAGGCGGGGTAAGGGTTGGCCTAGGAAAGGTTGGAGGGAGGGGGTAAAGGAGGTTTTGTGTGTGAGGGGCTTGGACTTCCAGCGGGCATGCATGAGCGTGTTTGATAGGAGTGAATGGAGACAAATGATATTTAATACTTGACATGCTGTTGGAGTGTGAGCAAAGTAACATTTATGAAGGGATTCAGGGAAACCAGCAGGCCAGACTTGAGTCCTGGAGATGGGAAGTACAGTGCCTGCACTCTGAAGGAGGGGTGTTAATGTTGCAGTTTAAAAACTGTAGTGTTTACTAAAGCACCCTTCTGGCAAGACAGTGATGGAGTGAATGATGGTGAAAGTTTTTCTTTTTTGGGCCACCCTGCCTTGGTGGGAATCAGCCAGTGTGTTAATAAAAATAATAAAAAAAAATACTCTGATAATTATAATTATGTGTACCTGTACCTAAATATACTTAAACATTGTGCTGGTGTGCAGGTACACATTAAAATTGCTAAGTCTCTCTCTTCTCATGACGCCAATGCATGTACTACATAATAATAATCACTCTTGGGCACATTAACCTTCTTATTTTACATTAATATAGACATTTTCATTAATCCATCTATTTTATATTTTATATTTTCCTCAAAATTATATAAGAAACACATTACATAGCATGTACACATGATGCATACAATCACAGAATAAAAATTGACGTAAATGTGAGGTTTGTTTACAAAGCGGCTGTGTAGGTAGTGTCAGAAGAATTATGTTTTCTCTAGTCAAATACTGGAGGATAACTCTAGAAAAATATTCCTTTCGTATGCCTTCACTCTATATATAGCAATTCACGACCCTTGTGGGTTTAGCGCTTTTTATTATGATAATAATAATAATATCTTCATTCACTCTAAAAATGGTGTGTTGCATGAGAATGGGAGTGTTGCTGTTTGTTTATTCTGTACTAACTTGTACACAATGTAAGAGTATTTGTATTGTGAGGTAATTATTTTTTTTTTTATTATTATCACACTGGCCGATTCCCACCAAGGCAGGGTGGCCCGAAAAAGAAAAACTTTCACCATCATTCACTCCATCACTGTCTTGCCAGAAGGGTGCTTTACACTACAGTTTTTAAACTGCAACATTTACACCCCTCCTTCAGAGTGCAGGCACTGTACTTCCCATCTCCAGGACTCAAGTCCGGCCTGCCGGTTTCCCTGAACCCCTTCATAAATGTTACTTTGCTCACACTCCAACAGCACGTCAAGTATTAAAAACCATTTGTCTCCATTCACTCCTATCAAACACGCTCACGCATGCCTGCTGGAAGTCCAAGCCCCTCGCACACAAAACCTCCTTTACCCCCTCCCTCCAACCTTTCCTAGGCCGACCCCTACCCCGCCTTCCTTCCACTACAGACTGATACACTCTTGAAGTCATTCTGTTTCGCTCCACTCTCTCTACATGTCCGAACCACCTCAACAACCCTTCCTCAGCCCTCTGGACAACAGTTTTGGTAATCCCGCACCTCCTCCTAACTTCCAAACTACGAATTCTCTGCATTATATTCACACCACACATTGCCCTCAGACATGACATCTCCACTGCCTCCAGCCTTCTCCTTGCTACAACATTCATCACCTATGCTTCACACCCATATAAGAGCGTTGGTAAAACTATACTCTCATACATTCCCCTCTTTGCCTCCAAGGACAAAGTTCTTTGTCTCCACAGACTCCTAAGTGCACCATTCACCCTTTTCCCCTCATCAATTCTATGATTCACTTCATCTTTCATAGACCCATCCGCTGACACGTCCACTCCCAAATATCTGAATACATTCACCTCCTCCATACTCTCTCCCTCCAATCTGATATCCAATCTTTCATCACCTAATCTTTTTGTTATCCTCATAACCTTACTCTTTCCTGTATTCACCTTTAATTTTCTTCTTTTGCACACCCTGCCAAATTCATCCACCAATCTCTGCAACTTCTCTTCAGAATCTCCCAAGAGCACAGTGTCATCAGCAAAGAGCAACTGTGACAACTCCCACTTTGTGTGTGATTCTTTATCTTTTAACTCCACGCCTCTTGCCAAGACCCTCGCATTCACTTCTCTTACAACCCCATCTATAAATATATTAAACAACCACGGTGACATCACACATCCTTGTCTAAGGCCTACTTTTACTGGGAAATAATTTCCCTCTTTCCTACATACTCTAACTTGAGCCTCACTATCCTCGTAAAAACTCTTCACTGCTTTCAGTAACCTACCTCCTACACCATACACCTGCAACATCTGCCACATTGCCCCCCTATCCACCCTATCATATGCCTTTTCCAAATCCATAAATGCCACAAAGACCTCTTTAGCCTTATCTAAATACTGTTCACTTATATTTTTCACTGTAAACACCTGGTCCACACACCCCCTACCTTTCCTAAAGCCTCCTTGTTCATCTGCTATCCTATTCTCCGTCTTACTCTTAATTCTTTCAATAATAACTCTACCATACACTTTACCAGGTATACTCAACAGACTTATCCCCCTATAATTTTTGCACTCTCTTTTATCCCCTTTGCCTTTATACAAAGGAACTATGCATGCTTTCTGCCAATCCCTAGGTACCTTACCCTCTTCCATACATTTATTAAATAATTGCACCAACCACTCCAAAACTACATCCCCACCTGCTTTTAATATTTCTATCTTTATCCCATCAATCCTGGCTGCCTTACCCCCTTTCATTTTACCTACTGCCTCATGAACTTCCTCCACACTCACAACTGGCTCTTCCTCACTCATGCAAGATGTTATTCCTCCTTGCCCTATACACGAAATCACAGCTTCCCTATCTTCATTAACATTTAACAAATCCTCAAAATATTCCCTCCATCTTCCCAATACCTCTAACTCTCCATTTAATAACTCTCCTCACCTATTTTTAACTGACAAATCCATTTGTTCTCTAGGCTTCCTTAACTTGTTAATCTCACTCCAAAACTTTTCTTATTTTCAATAACATCTCACCCACTCTCTCATTTGCTCTCTTTTTACATTGCTTCACCACTCTCTTAACCTCTCTCTTTTTCTCCATATACTCTTCCCTCCTTGCATCACTTCTACTTTGTAAAAACTTCTCATATGTTAACTTTTTCTCCCTTATTACTCTCTTTACATCATCATTCCACCAATCGCTCCTCTTCCCTCCCGCACCCACTTTCCTGTAACCACAAACTTCTGCTGAACACTCTAACACTACATTTTTAAACCTACCCCATACCTCTTCGACCCCATTGCCTATGCTCTCATTTGCCCATCTATCCTCCAATAGCTGTTTATATCTTACCCTAACTGCCTCCTCTTTTAGTTTATAAACCTTCACCTCTCTCTTCCCTGATGCTTCTATTCTCCTTGTATCCCATCTACCTTTTACTCTCAGTGTAGCTACAACTAGAAAGTGATCTGATATATCTATGGCCCCTCTATAAACATGTACATCCTGAAGTCTACTCAACAGTCTTTTATCTACCAATACATAATCCAACAAACTACTGTCATTTCGCCCTACATCATATCTTGTATACTTATTTATCCTCTTTTTCTTAAAATATGTATTACCTATAACTAAACCCCTTTCTATACAAAGTTCAATCAAAGGGCTCCCATTATCATTTACACCTGGCACCCCAAACTTACCTACCACACCCTCTCTAAAAGTTTCTCCTACTTTAGCATTCAGGTCCCCTACCACAATTACTCTCTCACTTGGTTCAAAGGTTCCTATACATTCACTTAACATCTCCCAAAATCTCTCTCTCTCCTCTGCATTCCTCTCTTCTCCAGGTGCATACACACTTATTATGACCCACTTCTCGCATCCAACCTTTACTTTAATCCACATAATTCTTGAATTTACACATTCATATTCTCTTTTCTCCTTCCATAACTGATCATTCAACATTACTGCTACCCCCTTCCTTTGCTCTAACTCTCTCAGATACTCCAGATTTAATCCCATTTATTTCCCCCCACTGAAACTCCCCTACCCCCTTCAGCTTTGTTTCGCTTAGGGCCAGGACATCCAACTTCTTTTCATTCATAACATCAGCAATCATCTGTTTCTTGTCATCCGCACTACATCCACGCACATTCAAGCATCCCAGTTTTATAAAGTTTTTCTTCTTCTCTTTTTTAGTAAATGTCTACAGGAGAAGGGGTTACTAGCCCATTGCTCCCGGCATTTTAGTCGCCTCATACGGCACGCATGGCTTACGGAGGAAAGATTCTTTTCCACTTCCCCATGGACAATAGAAGAAATAAAGAAGAACAAGAGCTATTTAGAAAAAGGAGAAAAACCTAGATGTATGTATATATATATATGCATGTGCGTGTCTGTGAAGTGTGACCAAAGTGTAAGTAGGAGTAGCAAGATATCCCTGTTATCTAGCGTGTTTATGAGACAGAAAAAGAAACCAGCAATCCTACCATCATGCAAAACAGTTACAGGTTTCTGTTTCACAGTCATCTGGCAGGATGGTAGTACAGTGGACCCCCGCATAACGATCACCTCCAAATGCGACCAATTATGTAAGTGTATTTATGTAAGTGCGTTTGTACGTGTATGTTTGGGGGTCTGAAATGGACTAATCCTTCACATATTCCTTATGGGAAAAAATATAATGAAATACTACTAATGAAAAAAGTTCGTTAACCGAGTACTTCCCTGTGGTTGCTGTCTAAAAGTTTTACAAACTCTTACAAACACATGTGAATGAACTAAAAGTAGACACATATTAATACGCATTTATTTCGCCTGACCAAGTGATCGCCCACTACCTGTTCAGTTTGTGTTTTTACATCGTCTGAACTCTGTATCTCATTCTCTCTTGTTTACTCTTTCGTTAACTAGTTGACTCTCATTGACAATGGCGTCTAAGCTTAGCTGTGATAAAGAGGAGTCGTAAGCCTCTTGCTTTAAGTGCCAAGTTAGAGGATGATGGTGTGCCATTCTGATTTTATTCAATAAACACCCTGCCACTTACCTCTCACACATTAATATTAATATTTTAAGGCAAGTAATAAGTGTACTCTGTGTTTAGCTTACCTATTATTGTGTTTTTAATGCCTAATTCTTTTGCTAACTTAATATAAGTTAGTGTAAACTTGTTATCTGGCATTTATTGCATATTTTGTATGTGCTCTGATAATAATACTTGTGGACCTGTGTGGTAGCCGGGCGGAGTGATAACATTACATTTTCTCCGCTCAGCCACCAGAGAAAAAGTGTATGAATCTGTGTTTGGCCCAGCCACTCCCCCACTCCGCTTTTGTTTACAATTTTCGGCATGAATTATTCATCACTTCTCCCTTCGTTTATGATGGCATCTAAAGGTAGTTGTTAGAAATGATTAAATTCAGTGAACAAGGTATGTTGATGCTAATAATATGGCTCTGGGCTACCTACACTGACTTCCTACAAATAAATACTTTTCACCTCTCTTCCTACATTAAGACTACACATATTTTAAGGTAAACAGTGAGTGTAATGTATGTGTATTTTAACTCTCTGGGCTGTTTTAAATATCGCATATTAAGTATGAGACGGGGACCCAAGGCTACCTACACCTGACTTCCTACAAATAAGTACTACTCACCTCTCTCCCTACATTAAGATTACAAATACTCTAAGATAAGTAATGAATGTACTGTGTATGCATTTTACTTTTTGTGTTTTTAATGCCTAGTTCTATTACTAACTTAATATAAATTAGTGTAAACTTGTTGTCTGGCAACTATATGCGTTTATAAATGGAAAAAATGGCATTCTGCTTTCTGGCAATGTCTGCTTTCCGGCGATAGCCTGGAACCTAACCCGCCATATAAGTGGGGCCCTACTGTACTGATATTTATTCTGGGATAAGACATTTTAAACCTTTGACTGTTTTGGTCGTATATATACGTCATACGAGCCACCGTGTTTGACGTATACGTATATACTCATAAATTCTAGCGGCTTCAAATCAAGCAGGAGAAAGCTGGTAGGACCACATGTGAGAGAATGGGTCGGTGTGGTCAGTGTGCACCATATAAAAAAATTCCTGCAGCACGCAGTGTATAATGTGAAAAAAAACTTATTTTCGTATGGTATTTATGATTGTATTCTCGTTTTCTTGGTCTCATTTGATAGAATGGAAAACATATTATAGAAATAGGTGTGATATTGATTGGTTTTACTATGAAAAGAGCCTTGAAATGGAGCTCAAAGTAGGGGAAATGTTTGATATTTGCCAATGTTAAAAAGTAAACAAATGATGTAATTTTCCAATAAATGTCCAAGTAGCCATTCTAATATGCAGTCATGAATGGGTTGACATTATTTATAAAATTATTACAATATTGCAGTAGTCTACATAACAGTAAATCTTCTATTTTTTGTTCGAATAAAAATTCAAAATAGAAAGCAAGAGTAATATCAGAGGAGCCTGGAGACTTGACTGATGAACAAAGAAAATGTTATTTTAGAGCCAGGAATGTCTGCATTGTTCATTCTGGACCCTATTTTGAAATTGTCATTTTTTTAAATTTTCGTGAAATTGGCCAAATTGCAAATTTCTGACCACGTTACTGAGTAGTTGAAATCAGTAAATGGGCAGTTTCTTGTACTCAATCAATAGAAAAAATGGAGTTCTAAAGAAATAGCTATGAGTTTGGTCGACTGGAACAATGGAATTAGCCGAAAATAGGGCTCGAAGTGGGCAAAATCGCCGATTCGTAAATATCGCTGAAGTCGCTAACTTTGCGAGAGCGTAATTCCGTCAGCTTTCCATCAAATTTCGTTCTTTTGGTGTCATTACAATTGGGAGAAGATTCTCTATCATTTCATAAGAAAAAATAACTTTTTTTTCGGAAATTTTGTGACACCAGGAGACATCTCAAGTTTTGGGGTTGCGACAGTGAAGGGGTTAATAACAGTTACGTAACTGCAGTACCTGAGGTTACTGGGATTAAAGCTTGGGTCTTGGGTTCACCCCCTGAATTTTTGGTCAACTGGCGTCATTTTGCTGTCATAGTTACTGATGTGATTTTTGCCACTGTAACTACTGAATCTATGTATAGGATCATCTTTTACTACTGCATGCCATTTCTTAACTCATGCTACTTTACTATGCATAGGTTTTAAAAATGCATTATAACATGCTCCTATCCTGTGACACTTGTGTACATAAGTAAACTGCCAGGTTATTTCTAATTTTTTTTTTTTATAACGAAAGTTAGAACATATAGTACAGTATAACAAAAAAGAAAGGGTAACTAAAAAAAAAAAGGGTCAACTATGAAGTAAATGCAATTATGGTGATTAAGTGTGCTTACTGGTACCAAAGGAGATGTTCCTAAGGACGTTTTTTAACTTTGAAGAAGGCTGGCAACACCATTATTTTTTTTTTTTTATTATTATCACACTGGCCGATTCCCACCAAGGCAGGGTGGCCCGAAAAAGAAAAACTTTCACCATCATTCACTCCATCACTGTCTTGCCAGAAGGGTGCTTTACACTACAGTTTTTAAACTGCAACATTAATACCCCTCCTTCAGAGTGCAGGCACTGTACTTCCCATCTCGAGGACTCAAGTCCGGCCTGCACATTATTTTATTAACACATTGGTGACACAATAAAGGAAACACATTCACTATCACTCATTCAACAGTTGTTTTACCAATAGTGTGTGGACATCATAATTCAAATGATTCTCTGAACTGAAACTTCCTCGCCCCTCCCTCAGCTTGCAGGCACTGTGCTTCCCACTTCCAAGACTCAAGTCCAACTAACCAGTTTCCCTGAATCCCTTTATAAATGTTACCCTTCTTATACATGAAGAGCTTGTTAAGTAGTAAGAACTATTTGTCTCCACTCCAGTCTAACACAATTTTTATCTACCAATACATAATCCAACAAACTACTGTCATTTCGCCCTACATCATATCTTGTATACTTAGTTATCCTCTTTTTCTTAAAATATGTATTACCTATAACTAAACCCCTTTCTATACAAAGTTCAATCAAAGGGCTCCCATTATCATTTACACCTGGCACCCCAAACTTACCTACCACACCCTCTCTAAAAGTTTCTCCTACTTTAGCATTCAGGTCCCCTACCACAATTACTCTCTCACTTGGTGAGAGAGTAATTTTTATAATGGCGAATTAATGTTTGAGGGGCACATTATTTTAATGTTTGAGGTGCACATTATTTTATTAACACATTGGTGACACAATAAAGGAAACACATTCACTATCACTCATTCAACAGTTGTTTTACCAATAGTGTGTGGACATCATAATTCAAATGATTCTCTGAACTGAAACTTCCTCGCCCCTCCCTCAGCTTGCAGGCACTGTGCTTCCCACTTCCAAGACTCAAGTCCAACTAACCAGTTTCCCTGAATCCCTTTATAAATGTTACCCTTCTTATACATGAAGAGCTTGTTAAGTAGTAAGAACTATTTGTCTCCACTCCAGTCTAACACAATTAAACAAGTCTACTGGATATTCAAGCCTCTAGCACTCACAACCTCCTTTACCCTCTCCTATCAACCTTTCTTGAGATGGTCCTTATCCCTCCTTCCCTAAACCCTTGATTTATACACCTCTTAGGTCATTCCATTCTGTTTCATCCTCTCTAAATTACTGCTGCAATTGCATTTTATGGGAAAAGTAAGTCAAATTTTATTGTTTTTTTAAGTAGCTTATATATAGGCATATTTTAGCTAAAAAAAAAAAAATCGAAGTTTTTCAGTAAATGCTTGAGAAAGCCTCGAATCTTTGAAATACGCAATAACAAACATTTCAGATTTTTTTCAACATTTATAAATAATTTACATATTTTTAAAAAATCCTCCAAACCACCATATAACCCCCTTCTCAGCCATCTGAATTATATCTGGCAAATCTGCACCACCTTCTAATTTCTATGCTCTGAATTCTCTGCATAATATTCACACCACATATTGCCCACTAACATGACATCTTTACTGTATCCAGACTCCTCCTTGCTGCAGTATTTTAAACCCATGCCTTATCAACCATATAACAGTGTTGGTATCACTATATTCTGGTATATACCCTTTTTTATCTTCATGGATAAAGTTCTTTGACTCCACAGATGCCTCAATGCACCACCCACCTCTTTTTCTCCCTCTTCTATTCTATGGTTCACCTCATCTTTCAGAGACCATTCCACTGATAGGTCTACTCCCAAATATCTGGACACATTTACTTCCTCCATATTTCCTCCTTTCCTTCTGTTGTTAAATCTTTCATTGTCTAGATTTTTTATTATTCTCATCACCTTGTTCTTTTCTATGTTCACTTTTAATTACTTTCTCTTACATACTCTCCCAAATTCATCCACCAACCTTAGCAACTTTTCCTCAGTCTCTCAAAAGAATTGTGTCATTGGCAAAGAGTACCTGTGACAACTCCAACATCGTTTCAAATTTGTTAACTTTAAATCTCACACCTGTCCCCAGCACCCTAGCTTTCATTTGTTTTACAACATATCTATAAATATGTTAAACAACTATGGTGACATCACACATCCCTGTCTAAGGCATATCTTTGCTAAAAAATAATGCCCCTCTCTCCTATAACTCCCAACCTGAGCCTTATTATCCACATTAAATCTCTTTACTTTTCAGCACTCTACATTTTACTCCATAAATTTGGAGTATCAGCCACATTGCTTCTCTATCCACCCTATCGTATGCCTTTTCTAAATCCATAAGTACAATGAAAAGGTGTTTACCTTTATCTAAGAACTGGTCATCTATATGCTTCAATATAAATACTTTGTTTACACACATCTCCTACCCTTCCTCAAACCTTTTTTTTTTTCCCTCTGCAATCCTTCTTTCTATCTTACCTTTAACTCTTGCAACAATAATTTTACCCCATATACACTTTATCCAGCATAGTGAACAAAGGTAACTTCCCTATAATTCCTACACTCACTTTTATTACCTCCTTTATAGTACAAAGGAACTATGTATGTCTACTACCAACTCTTAGGTAACTTCCCTTCTTTCATGTACTGTATTAGATAATACAGCAACCACTACATAACTATACGTCCACCTGCTTTTATCATTTCTGCTCTAATCCCATCTGTCCCAACTACATATTATTCATATTCATCTCGTTATTCATATTAAATTATTATTATTATTATTATTACAGTATTATTATTATTATTATGGGGAAGTGCTAAATCAGTTGGAGTCATACAGTGCTTGGGGAACAAGAGGTAATGAGGGGTGATCCAGGTAAGGGTATCTTTTATTCCATGGACCAAGATCCCTTCATCAACATCAAGGCACCACTTCTATGAAGGGTATGGTATGCCCAACTATTGCAGTTCTTGTGCCTGGGTACATTTGTAATTTAAGTAGGCACTAGTGCTAAATAATAATAATAATAATAATAATAATAATAATAATAATAATAATCATAATGATCTTCAAGGAGATTTCCTTCATGATGATGAAGGGCTCTTAATCCAAGACACTGTATAAGCATTACAGATTTAATACTTACTCATGCATGGTAATAATAATAATAGCAATAATAATAATACGTACGCACGTAATAACAATAATAAAACAGTGCTAACACTTGAGGTCCTTAAGAGTGATATAATGAAGTTTCATGCAGTAAAACACTATATGACTATTTTTTTATAAAACTAAAGCAAGACACTAACCAATTCTTGTTTCTGGAGGCCAGATAGCCTGTGCAACTTTGTCCATAAACTCCTGCATGGTCATGACACGATGAAACTTAGCAAGTGGCTCCACTTTGAAATATGTGTCAAATGGGATCTGGATCTGTCAAAGGTATGTCAATGATGAAATCTACATCCAAAATATGAGTATGATGCCATAAGTTTTCAATACAGTTGAGCACTAGAAGTTCAATCTGATAATTCAGAGAATCTGAGTTTATTTTGGCACTTGGACATTGAAATGGTCTTGTTTGATTTGTACTGTAATATTTGGTCTTGAAAATTAAATTTTCACATAGGTTAGGCATGGAAGATCATAGGCTCAGAATGCCTCTGGCCCCTGATAGATGATGAACTTGTTGTGCTCAACTGTAATAAAATGTTGAGAAATGCTATCTGTCTAATACCTAATAACAACTCACTATCTTCTACAATTCACTGACTGTCGATCTACGATAGTATTTGCCCTGACAAATCTACTTCATGCAAATACGTATACTCATACACAACTTAATATAATCACATATTTTGCACACACCTCCACTGTGATCAAAGATAAAATGATCAAAGATATGATTATGTACCACCTTCCTCTACAATTATTTTTGAGAAAGGAGAAGAAACAAAGGAGGATACAGGAACAGGATAATAAAGATCTGTCTATCAACAGATCTAATAAATCTGGTCCTGAGTAAAATTTATACAACATAACACTTTTGAATTAGGACATTACTTCGTAGGGATTTCATGAAGCATTTCAGAATGGCTGTGAAACCTGCCTGCATGATCTCCATACCACCAGTAGTGAGTCTTAGAACACACTGTCACCCAGTAACAAGTTTGCCAATCAGGACTTAAGAAGTGGACAGCAGAGACAGATGAGAAATGGAAGAACCAAGGGTAGATTGAGCCCCTTTTTTTGAGGAGAGATGTCTTTAAGTCTAGGCACAAGATGTTTAAGTGGCAGGCGAGGCGTTGAAATATCACCAGCACTTTGGATACTTTGGGGGTGTAAGTCCCGGCTAATACAGTGGTACCCCAAGTTTCGAACTTAATCCATTCCAGGAGCTAGTTCTAAAGTTGAGACGTTCGAAACTCGAAGCAATATTTCCCCCCAAAAATAATGTAAATCCAATTAATCCGTTCCAGACCCATAAAAATATTCACAAAAAATACATTTTTTGAAGAATAACTATAGTTTTACATACACAAACCATTATAAATACATGTAGTACTTAAATGAGTATTGAAATAGATAAATAAACATTTAAATAAACATTTAAAATCACATTTATGTACCTTTATTGAAGACTCTTTTTGGCATCTGGAAGACAGGGAGAAGCAGAGAGGGAGGACTTATTATTGCCTCAACCACTGCCTCCACCACTGCCTCGTATTTTTGTACAATTTCTTTCTTCACTTCTATAGTGTTTCTCACTTTCTTCACCAAAGGGGTGCCACTAAGAAGTTTCTTTGGGCCCATGGAGGCTTATTTCACAGTCACAATCAATAAAAAAGCACTAAACACAATTAATTTATTCTGAAATGTTTGGATGAGCATGCAAGGTTGTGCTCACTCAAGGATTAACAAAGCTAGACTGGCTCACGACGCCTGCATGGGTAGGCACGGGAAGGCACGCAGGCATGCGCAGGCAGACAGGTCTGGTACACGGTTCGAAACATGGGGCATGTTCGATACTCGGGACAAAATTGGTGTGAAAAAGCAGTCGAAACTCAAAGTGTTCGATAGTCGATGCGTTCGAAACTCAGGGTTCCACTGTATCTACGGAAATTTTATCCAAGTATGTATACTGAACAAGCCATATGAGAACATCATGTGTGCCAAGCATGCTGCATGCAGATCACTGTAATCCAAGATAGAGGAGAAGGTTGAGTGGCCACATAGATGATGTTAATTCAATGTACTGAAAAGGGGCCTTTAACAAAGCAGACAGGCAGCCGGATGGTACTGTGATCCAGAGCAGTGTTTTAAGTAGACAGTAGAGAGCACAAGTATGAATGCAAAGAAATGTAAACACATGTAAGAAGGGGTATGATAAAGCTTATAGAGCAGGAAGAGTGACCTAGTAGCGACCAGTGAGGAGGCAGGGCCAGGAACTGTGACTTGACCCCTGCAACTACAACTAGGTGAGTACAGGTATTACCTGGAGTTTACCTGGAGAGAGTTCCGGGGGTCAACGCCCCTGCGGCCCAGTCAAAAACAAAAAAAAAAAAAAAAAAAAAAAAAAAAAAAAAAAAAAAAAAAAAAAAAAAAAGTGATCCAAGAGTCTACTATGAGTGTTATACAGGTTTCACAGTCAGTGTTATTTCTAAAATGGTTCATAAAATCTGAACACACACAAGGGCATATTGTATGGGATTTCTCTATAAATGTCAGAAATTTTTTTTGCCTAAGCTAAAAATCTAAACAATATAACATTAAGTCTACTAAACTTATCATAATGTTTTAGAAAAGTGAATAGAGTTCTGTTATCTTTGTAAAAGAGGCCCACAGGAGCTATAAAATGAGTTTAACCCCTCTCACTGTCACAACCCCTGAAACTAAAAGCGCTGGCAGTGTCAAGATTTTTTAAAAAATAACAATAATTTTATCTTCTGAAATGGTAGACAATCTTTTTCTGAACATAATGACACACCAAAAATGTGAAAGTTATCAGATTTCACATTTTTGGTGTGTCATTGCACCCAGACTGCCTGGGTGCAATTTACACACATGATTCTGCCTAATTTGAGGCCTATTTAGATCAATTATAATACTCAAACTGATTCAATTCTTAGCTATTTCACTAGTATGTCTTAAGTTCTATCTAATGAGTACAAGAAACTGCTCATTAAACTATTAGGCATATAAAGCACCCAAAAGTTAGAAATTTGGCCAATTTTACAAAAAAAATAATAAATTCCAATGCAAAAATAAGTCCAAAATAAGCACTGGAGGCATTCCAGCCACTAAAGAAACCTTTCCTCTGTTCATCAATCACATCTCCATTCTTCATCTATATAAAACCTGCCTTCCATTTTGAATCCATCACACAAACTTTTACCCAATTCCTCAACTAAGAAAATATAAGGAAAATTGATTGGTCATGGTTTAGGCTGTCTAGATAATTGAGGCAGGCCTAGCAAAAAACACACAACAATCCAGGAGTAAGGGGCTGTGGGGCCACTACCCTTCCTCCAGGAAATCACAAAATATCTAATATTTTTGCTAATTAGAGGCCTATTTCATACTACTTCCAGTTTGAAACTTGTCAAAATCATTTCCACTTTATCAGGATGTCTTCTGGTCCATCAAGTGACACCAAGAAACACCTAATAAAGCCATAAAAATCACCCTAGAAAACACCTCAAAGTCACTATTTTAACCTTAACATAGGGTCAGAGGATTGCAGTTCTCATACTGCACTGTGTGGGGCAGGATGTTTTTTTATACTGTGCACACTCATTAGACAGACCTATTTTCTCATATCTATGCCAAAATTTACTGATCACAGAGTATTTGACAGTACTATGATTAAGACGCAGATCTACACGAGTGACACTGGCTTCAATGACATAGATCTAAGTGAGAGACAGTAAAAATGAAAAGTTGATAACACCAAAGATGCCCTCAATGCCTAATAGCAGGAAAAGTTGAGACATGATAACCTTATACAAGGTCACAAAAGTTGAGACATGATAATTACATACTAAGGTCTTAACCCTTAAACTGTCCAAACGTAGATCTACGTTTGGACAGTTTAAGGGTCAACATGATATGGAAGAATAGCTACAGATTTGTCTTCTTAGCACCACAACTTGAACAAAAGAGTAAAAGTAGAACCAAAAGGATATGAGAAAGTTTTGTAACTGAGTGGAGGGGCAATGGAAAGGATTAAATAAAGCAGTGAATGCTGCAACCATTGAAACTTAAATGAAAATTGTTTTACAACTTTGTAGATAAACATATGCAACTAAAAATGTTGGGAGTCATCAGGCCCAGCTCAGGCCTTCCAGTTGATAGCCTGATCAACGAGGCTGTTGGTGCTAGCCAATTGCAATCCAACGTATGCATCACAGCCTAGCTGACAAAGAACTGACCTTAGAAACACATTTAGTTCCTTCTTGAAGACAGCCAGAAGTTTGTTGGCAGTTTTCTCAGGCAAGACGGGAGGGTGTTGAAAGTCTTAGTGCTTACTTTGACTCTTACAGTACTGAGTTATGTCTTCAACAAAACAAGGAACTTTTCTATAAAGTGGAATACCGAAACGTTGTCGTAAGTTTCATTTTCCTGTGTGCAGGTTATTTGTGTACAGCCATACACTGAAAAGACCAATTTAAATAAAAGACAAAAATTCAAGCTGTACTTCCTAGAAATTACAAGGTGTAGACTGAGCTCTGAGATTACATCTTATGTACATTATAAGCACAGACTCTTGTTATACATGGCATTCTGAGCAGACTAGTACCTTTATACATTTATTATACTCTTGAAGGGTTTCAAGAGTTTTCCTACTCCCAGAGCCTGGCCAAGCTAGGCTTATCCAGTGCTTGCTTGGTCAATCAAGCTGTTGTTACAGCCTGCTGGCCCACTTAGTACTTATAAACTTTTAATAATAATACAAGTTTTTTGAATAAAAATTATAACAGGTAGTTTAAGTTTTGTGTGACTATTCATCATCAATAATTTTGGGATTAACATTTAGTTTAGGGCAAATTTAATTCTTGTGTGTATTATTCATTTGGGAGATATTAGCAACATATATACTTTTATGGCACTTAGCCAATCAGTGGCTAGTAGCTTTCAGTATCTCAGCATACCAACACTTTACACAGTTGCCCTTCTGCACAATAATTCATCTGACTTTACCTTATATCACAGAATATCTCACTTCTGTGAACAAGTCAGACAGGATACTGAACTATTTCAATTAAAAAGCGAGTACAGTCAACCCTCTCATTAATGGACTAATAAGGGGGAGAGGGGTATAAAATATGGATGAATGTCTGAAACTAATGAATTACGAAACAAATTTTTCACAATCATCTGGTTGTATTCTGAACTGGTGAACTTAATCCACTGATGCAGAAGACAACTGGACACTACAGATAAGGGTATTGTAACCAGTATGACTAAAGTACAGTACTGTACTGTATAGCAATTTTACAGTACTGTATGTAATTAACAGTAATTTTGCTTACCTCTTCATGGAAAAGATATGAGGTGTAAATTGCCATGATCTATATTGGTGACTTACAATAACTTTTACTCAATGTCAGAGGAGAAGTAACAGCTTGACTAACATCTAAATTAAACTTGTAATAAAGTTGGTAGAATTACCGACAATATGTAAAGTAAAAGGACAAAAGTGCAACTAATGTGACATTTTATTGTGGCAATGTTTCGCTCTCCAGGAGCTTTATCAAGCCATTACAGACAATACATGGACACAGAGGGTATATATAGGCTCAGAGTGAGGTGCAATACTAGTGGTAGTGGTAGTAGTAGTAGTAGTAGTGACAAAAGTTGTAGTAGTAGTAGTAATACAATATGGTAGAGCAATTAATTCGTACATGAGTAAAAGGATATAAAAGCTATTACAGTACTTGGGTAACAAGTAATAGCTTTTATATCCTTTTACTTTACATAAATTAAACTTATAAGGAAAGTCCGTAAGTTTGTCGTTGCTTCTATAGACTTCAGACACTGTTTCTTAACACCATACTCCTCACATATCCAAGCCACTGAGATGCCACACTCAACCTTTTTCATTAGTTCAAGTTTTTGCTTAATAGTGAGAAATAGGTTTCCTCTTGGTACCAAACCTGCATACACAAATCACTCCATACTAAAGCAAAAAACTAGGCAGGAGATGCAACATTCCCCCGATGAAAACAGGGGCGCCACGAGTACACTGAGAGACAACACAATAAGTGTCCGGGGCCCAAGACTGTTCAGTTGCCTCCCAGCATACATAAGGGGGATTACCAATAGACTCCTGGCTGTCTTCAAGAAGGCACTGGACAGGCACCTAAAGTCAGTACCTGACCAACCGGGCTGTGGTTCATACGTCAGCTTGCGTGTAACCAGCAGTAACAGCCTGGTTGATCAGATCCTGATCTACCATGAGGCCTGGTCTCAGACCGGGCCGCGGGGGCGTTGACCCCCGAAACCCTCTCCAGGTAAACCACCACTTGTTTTAGAAGCCTAATTGCACTTTCCTTAAAATGCCAACAAAGTCATAGAAAATACTTTAAATCCAGGGAAAATTAGAGACTGACTGATAAGTGTGTGTGAGAGCAGATACAAATAATAATAAATTAGCACAAGTGGACTATAGCTCAGGGAACAATGAAAACAGACTGATCCTGCATTTGGCTGTTCTGGCCCATACTGGACAAATGTCAGTCATCGGACTTGATCCGATACTTCAGAAGACAACTGGGTACTATTGTTGTGGACAAAATCCAGTAATTACAAAAACAAAATTATTTTGTCTGATACTTCTGTTGGTCTAGCCAATTTTTTTTTTTTGTCTGAAATTGCCAAAATTTGTTAATGAGAGGTTTTACTGTACCACTGTTGACTAATGATGTACCCTTAGGTTGGCTTAGGCTGAGTTGGGTTGGGTTGAGTTGGGTTAGACTGGGTTATGCAAGGTTAGGGTTTTTAATTTGCACAAACTAAAATTATCTCCACTGCACAAGCCAATTTAATAATATTAGTCACTTTAACCTATAAATTTAGAACAAAATCACACCAGTGTAAGGCATTCCCTGGAGCAAGATCTAAATAAGAGCCCCTCACCAACATCAAGGAACCTTCCTTGAGGGGACTTTAACCTATAAATTTAGAACAAAATCACACCAGCCCCTAAACTAAATATTTACCAATGTTTGTACAAAAAAGTGGATTAGATAACAGTAGGGAAGTAGTGATCAAATAAGCTGGTGGTATAAGGTACAACTAACATAGTAAATGTTTGAGATCATTACACATTTAAATTTGACATCAAATTCGGGAATGCTTTACTGACAATGTTTTAGAAGGAACTGGAAGATACAGTTTTTACATCTTTCAAGAAAGTTGCTCCAAATTTTGATTCTTTTCAATTGCAAGGAATGTTTACTCAGGTTAAGTCATATATATGGAATACCAAAGAAACTTTTTTTTATGTCTATATGATCTGCTGCAGCTCTCCACAAACTGTTTTAGCTTGGGGTAATATTTGTATTGAATGTTCTGTATGTAATATGCACAGTAGTAAGCATGGATACTTTGTACATTCAGGTTTAATTCCTTTGTACATTTAGGTTTAATTCCTTTGTACATTTAGGTTTAATTCCATCCACACTCTGGGATAAGAACATAAGAAAGAAGGAACACTGCAACAGGCCTACTGACCCATGCAGAGCAGGTCCATGTCCCCCCCGGATAAGACCAATGACCCACCCAGTCTGGTCACCTAAACTCAAGGATGGAGCACTGCACCAGACCCAGCAGCACAAGCTAGTCAGGTCCAACTCACACCCACCCACACCCACTCATGTATTTATCTAACATATTTTTAAAACTACACAACATTTTAGCCTGAATAACTGTACTCGGGAGTTTGTTCCACTCATCCACAACTCTATTACCAAACCAGTGCTTTCCTATATCCTTCCTGAATCTGAATTTTTCCAACTTGAAACCATTGCTGCGAGTCCTGTCTTGGTTGGAAATTGGAGATGATCTTTCAACAAACCGGCCATATCCCACCGAGGCAGTGTGTCCCTAAAGGAAAAACGAAAGTTTCTCCTTTTAAATTTAGTAATATATACAGAAGGGGGTTATTAGTCCCTTGCTCCTGGTATCCTTGTCACCTCTCACGACATGCATGGCTTACGAAGGAAGAATTCTGTTCCACTTCCCCATGGAGATAAGTGGAAATAAACAAGAACAAGAACTAGTAAGATGAAATTAAGACACATGTGCAACATCTGGGTATCTTTATTGTAGACGTTTCGCCATCCAGTGGCTTTATCAATACAAATTCTAGGACATAACTTGAAGACAGTAGAACTATGTACAGAAGATGAGGTAATCAGTCCCTCAACCTAGGAGTAGGTGCGAAGAGCACCATAGTCGTGGAGATTCTGAAGCAGAAGAAAGGAGCCTGGCACTTATATAGTAACGTCAGGTGTAGCAGACGAGGGCATAGTCACTGGTAGGCGGGATTCCCCAGTGGAAGTAGGTCCTTCCCAAAGAGATGGGTTAGTTGTAGTAGTTGTCGTAGTCGTGAAGGTTATGTACATGTCCTCAGAATCAAGATTCCATGATGTTGCAGTGTCTGACAAGTTGTGTAAGAATGGTATATAATACCGACAAGATGAAATTAAGACACATGTGCAACATCTGGGTATCTTTATTGTAGACATTTTGCCATCCAGTGGCTTTATCTGAAACATCTACAATAAAGATACCCAGATGTTGCACATGTGTCTTAATTTCATCTTGTCGGTATTATATACCATTCTTACACAAGAACTAGTAAGATAGAAGAAAACCCAGAGGGGTATGTATATATATGCTTGTACGTACATGCATGTGTAGTGTGACCTAAGTGTTAAGTAGAAGTAGCAAGAGATACCTAAAATCTTGCACGTTTTCAAGACAGAAAAGACGCCGGTAATCCTACCATTATGTAAAACAATAACAGGCTTCCCTTTCACACTCACTTGGCAGGACGGTAGAACCTCCCTGAGCGGTTGCTATCTACCAACCTACTACCCCTAATGATGGAGATATCTTCATAAAAATTTAATTTCCCCATATACAGGATAGACTATCCTTAGAGATGGCAATTTTTAGGTGATAGTAACTCCAGTTATGCTGGAAGGAAACCTTTTAAGCTCCCATACTTGATGAACCCTTGCTGAAATACTCAATGATATCTTTTATGATATCCTCATTGCATTGCTGAAGTTCCCAGCTCAGACTGACAAATTTCAACACCCTGTATGAACCCTATCCTGTTTGATGGTATATGACAGGGAAACATAGCTAGATTTTGTTCCTAAGGTGTAATTATCATATAGAAAAGGGTAGGAGCATACTGCTGAAGTATCTGATTGTGTTATATTAAAAGCAAAGGTTTAGTTCTTTGAAAATGGAGGGTGTGCTGTCTGAAATCAGAAATTTTGAGTTGCAGTTATCTAGTTAATTTGAAAGTTGCAGTTATCCAGTCTATCAGTTTTCCCTGTGGAGATGTCATGTCTGAGGGCAATGTGTGGTGTGAATATAATGCAGAGAATTCGTAGGGAAGGCGGGGTAGGGGTTGGCCTAGGAAGGGTTGGAGGGACGGGGTAAATGAGGTTTTGTGTGCGAGGGGCTTGGACTTCTAGCAAGCGTGCATGAGCGTATTTGATAGGAGTGAATGGAGACAAATAGTTTTTAATACTTGATGTGCTGTTGGAGTGTGAGCAAAGTAACATTTATGAAAGGATTCAGGGAAACTGGCAGGCCGGACTTGAGTCCTGGAGATGGGAAGTACAGTGTGTGCACTCTGAAGGAGGGGTGTTAATGTTGCAGTTACATAACTGTAGTGTAAAGCACCCCTCTGGCAAGACAGTGATGGAGTGAATGATGATGAAAGTTTTTCTTTTTCGGGCCACCCTGCCTTGGTGGGAATCGGCTGATGTGTTAATAAAAATAATAAAAAGTAACAACATTGTTATGCTCCTTGAATGTGAAATCTTCTAACACAACATTATCCCTCCTAAGTCTCTCACATCACTTTTTCACTCTACTGAGTGAATAATTTATTCCCATTTACACAAACCTACAAGTAAAACTATTCAGATCTATTTTTCACATTCCACAATCTATATAAATATTCAAAATTATTTTGTGTCATCAGCCTTGTTAGTAAAGTTAGACAAAAGGACAAACAGCCCCAACACTTATAATGAATGAATGAGATGCTGGGTTCTTAATCAAGCAAGAACTTCATAGGAAAATTGTTATCCCTCACAGAGACTTGGCCCTGATCCTTAGGTACAAACTGCTCAAACCCCACCATTGGGTTAAGGTAAGCCAGCATCAGCAAGGGGGATGAAAACATAGTGTTGTACATGATAGAAAAACAAAACATATTAAGCATGAGTTAAAATTAAAATACTTCTTTTGTAGAGAAATATATATTTGTAACATCTTTCATATCTATCTGCTAATGGTTCTGGGCAATCACTTTCCACTGTCTAGTCTAAAGCCAGGCCTTGTAACCTGGAAAGGAAATATTTATAGACCAAGAAATATTAAGAAACACACACAGTACAACAAATATAAATGTATAATGAAAGTACAACATGTGTTATATTTACATGCCACCTTACACATTTATGAGACAAAAATACCAGCAATCATACCAGAGTGCACACTGTTTAACATGGTTCCCTCTCATACTTTATGTAACTAGATGGTTGCTATCTAACACTATACAGAACAGTAAACCTTCGATATTATGGACTAATAAGAGATGATTATCCAGGTGTCCATTAAATCAGAATAATGTTAAATAAAATGGCAATAAAATACACTAAAGTACAGTATATGTGTATACTGTATACAAATATACTTCAATAAACACTGAAAATAAAGGAGTTATAAGTACAATCTATCTAGCGAATTCTGACCATTCTGTAATTATAAGAGTCTGTTATTTTGGAGTCCAATATATCAAGGGTTTATAAACTGAACAATTTACTCAGTTGATTTTTTGCCCTAAATTTTAAGTTTATATTGGGATCTGTTATAGTCAGGGTTTACTGTACTACCAACTTTGGATAGACGAAACCTTTGCAAATGTGTGTCAAGAGAAGACGATTCAAGTTAATTGCAATTAAAAGTAAATTAAAAGTAGCAAATTTTTTGACATTTGTGTAAATAAAGGGAGACTGGAATTTACTGAACTTAATTACTTCATATGTAAAATTAAAAAAGATACATCAATGTAAGTGAAGTTAAAAAAGGAACTAGTCAGCCCAAGATAGGGAAGAAAAAGGAAAAAAAGGCTGGTGCAACAAAAGTTCTGATTAGTAAGAGCAGACGATGATGCAAATAGAATGTTGCATGAAAGAGTACTTGTTGCAACTGATGTATGGGTATGAAACACTGATGTGGCAGTAGCAGGAAAGGTCAAGACTCGTTGCAATAGTGATGGACCATATGAGAAGCAAGTGTGGTTTTACGTGGGTAAACAGTAAAATACAACATTGTTATGGAAAGAAAAGGATTGGAATATAAAAGTCTATGAAGAAGGCATTACTGTACTGAGGTATGGTCATGTGCAATGATGGATGACAAAATGATAAGGTAATGCATTTTTGCGTAACACATGTAATAGAGAACAAAGGTAAGAACAGTAGAATGGAAAGAGAGAAAGGAGATAGAGGTCAATAAGGTGGACATACAGTACATTATATTGTAAATGTGAGAAAACAATGAAAGTGTGAACAATACATAATAAGTACCAAACAGCAGGTCTTAGTAGAAGCCATGAATCTGGAAAAAATATAAGAGCAGCAATTTTATTTTTATGGCATTTCATAGGGAGTATCACACACCTAGCCTAGACAATACAACTGAGCCACTGGTATCAACAAATGATCAATTCTGGTAGTGTGTGAAAAGCGGATTTTTATGAAGAGATGAGGGACTGTCACCCAAGGCCCATTTAGCAAAACTCAATTAACAGTAATATGTTAAAAAACACAAGTAGAAATTAAATTCCCTTGGCAGTAATGCATTTAATACAGAAATAGAAACTACATAAACAATTACAGCAGTAATATATGTTAAAGACAATAATACCTGACAGGTTAATGTTGACTGCCTAAAGTTTGTTAGTCTAAATCATCATTATGTAAATTTATCATAGAATTTACAACAGGTGTTGATGTTGATGATAATGTCACCTTAAGGTGAAACTTACTACAGTTTTGTATCTGGTAGGACAAGGTTGTGGTGGTGGTGGGTGGTGGCACAACCACCACCTCCTCCATTATCACCACCACCACCTCCATTATCACTGTCACCTCAATTACAATCACCTCCATTATCACCACTACCTCCATTACCACCTTCAGCAACACACCACCATCTGCATTATCACCACCATCATCAATTCCATAAACAACATGATCGTGTGTATATACAGTATACGTAAATCTATAACCTCCAACAACATCAGTCAATGTGTCAGTGATACCTGCAATAGTGAAGTTGAAGCTGTGTACATCATTATAATTATTATAATCATGGAGGAGTGCTAAACCCGTAGGATTATACAGTGCATCTGGGAGGGGGTAATGGAAGGCATTCAGGCTCAATTCAGGGAACCGGAGCACAGATCCAATTCCCTAGATCAAGAGCCCCTCACCAGCATTAAGGAACCTCCCTTGAGGGGAAAGCTGTGTACAGCAATCTCATGGAAATCAATTTCTGAAATGTGTAAAGAGACCAGGACTTGTCAACACATTCCTCTCATGCATAAGGAAAATTACCAACTTCAAGAGAGAACTCTTTAAGCTCCTCAAATTAATTCCTGATCAGCAGGGCTGTAGTGCTGATGTTGGTCTACGTGCAGCTACAGTAGCTTCAACAGCTTGGTTGACCAGGCCAGCAACTGGGAGGCTTGGTCTGAGACAGGTTGTGGGGGTGATGACCCCTGAAACCATTGACAGGTAGCCTACAGGTAACCTACCTATAGCTGTTGTTGACCTCCTGACTGGTCTGTTTTCATCTTTTGGAAATGTAGACTGTATTTTTTTTTTTTTAGTTTTAGATTTGACATTAGAATGTCTGTTTCCAGAGAGAAAAAACTCTGATGATGGTGACTGAATATTCACTGAAATACGTATCAATAATTACCAAGTGTAATAAAAATTTTAAGAAGCAAAGACTTTCCTGCCTCTTATGAAGTACTGTACAGTGGACCCCCGGTTAACGATATTTTTTCACTCCAGAAGCAAACTGACTTTCCCACAAGAAATGCCTCTTATGAAGTACTGTATAAATCTGAAAGGATGTACGCTGCTAGTTCACCATTGCAATGTGACCTGTAGTTCAGTAATAGAATATTCACATTACAAAGAGAATATGGGTTCAGTCCCCTAGGGTACTGAGACTTATGGGCTACTTCTTACATCTGCTGTCCCTTTTTTACTTGGCAGTATAGTGTAGATATTCACCTAGCAGTAAACAGCCAGCTCTTCTGGTGTATAATCAGATACTGTGAGTTACATTCTAGGAGAAAAAGTGTAAAGGCTCAAATAAAAAAATAATCCACTCTGTTTGACATTCCTGTGTTATCCAGAGGTTATCCAAGGTTAATCATCCAAAGTGTGTCTTTGTCTTCTAGAACTTAGAATTAAAATTTGGGTCTTCATTCCAAACAGGTGCTCCAAACTACAAAAAAAAGAAGGGATACAGTGTTACATTGTACTATACAGACCACTGTAGCAGTGGTGGCACTGAGGATGATTACAACTGATACTTGAAAACTTTTCAGGCTTACTCTTGAACCACAACCATAAATATTTTCCCTTACCGATCTTGTTACTCCTGGCTTATACTCAACCCATGGTGGCAATACAAGGGTGCGGTTTAGACCTTTGGCAAATCCAAGGGCACCCAAGAAATGGTCGGCTTGATTTCCAAATCGACCTGCAAGAAAATTCTGATTTAGTTTGTATTACTTTATTTGAAACCCGGACCTTTACCCTAAAAAGAGAAAACCATAGCAAAGTAACTGTATATAATTATAGAAGACCTGTAGCTCAGTAGTACAGTGCTTGGTCACAACTTAAAGGACCCATGCTCAATTCCCAGGAAAGGCAAGTTGTATGGGCAATGGGCATGTCTCCTTAAACCTGTTGGCCATATTTATCTAGCAGTAAATAGGTACTGTACCTTGGTGTTACTTTATTGTTTTAAGTGGAATCTTAGGAGGGATCCTCAATAATATATCGCAATAAAGTTTTGCCGAGTTATCCTAGATAACAAATCTACAACCCTAACCCTACGTACAGTATACACAAGTAAGAATATATTGGCCCATACTTACAGGTACAATAAACCAAATAATAAAATAAAACATGAAATGGAAGCCATTGCACAAAATTTAAACTCAGCATTTGAAATGTAAGGTGGTCCCCCTAAACTTTAATTTCACACTCATCATAAAAAAGAAAATATTAATGTGGGCAGCATTGTTCCGCATTATTGTAATTACATATGTACAATACTGGTACCTCACTGCATATTAGTAAAGCCTTTAGCTCATGACTGAAAGGATACGAGTCAAATCCTAGGCAGGGTGCAATTTATTTATTTATTTATTTATTTATTTATTTATTAACAATTTGAGCACACATACAGAGGTACAAAAAAATACAGATAAGAGCAGCATACCAAAGCCACTTATACTATGCATAGCATTACGGGCTGGCTTAAAATTAACTTAAGATTAACTAAGCAATGATGAAATCAGTGATAAAACATTAATGTAAACAGATTACTATAAAGCACAAGTGAGTATTACAAAGACAGGTCATATGGTTGCATGCATTGTTGTACATTCATTAAGTCTCCTAACATGTGCTGTCAAGGTTCTACCTGCAATAAACAGATACCTAAAGCTTAATTAACTGATACATACTGCATCCTAGGAAAGGACTTAAGCACCCTAATAAAAATGTGTTACACTGCTTGGTTTTCCTAAGTTAGTAACCCTCAGGGGTTACTAATCTGAAAAAAGTCTTCCTTTACCACTGCATTTTACTTAGCACATCTCTTAGGTATCATGTCCCTACTCTGCTGAATCATACTTATCAAAATATGTGGAAACCATATACAGTGGACCCCCGGTTAACGATATTTTTTCACTCCAGAAGTATGTTCAGGTGCCAGTACTGACTGAATTTGTTCCCATGAGAAATATTGTGAAGTAGATTAGTCCATTTCAGACCCCCAAACATACACGTACAGACGCACTTACATAAATACACTTACATAATTGGTCACATTCGGAGGTAATCGTTATGCGGGGGTCCACTGTATAGTAAACATAAAACAAACATATAGCTGTGCTTGTTTGTTCACAAGTTAAGAGCTGGTCTAGTGTGGTCTAGTCACAGGTTTGGGAAGAAATGGTCTATTCACAGAGTATGGCAGGACTGGGTGTGTCTGGTCCCTGGTTAGGGTAAGACGGTTCTGTCTGGTCCCAGGTTAGGGTAGGACTGGTTATGTCTGGTCCAAGGTTAGGGTAGGACTGGTTGTGTCTGGTCCAAGGCTAGGGTAGGACTGGTTATGGCTGGTCCCAGGTTAGGGTAGGACTGGCTGTGTCTGGTCCAAGGTTAGGGTAGGACTGGTCTGGTCACAAGTCCAACTCTTGGGCATGACCTAATTCCATTTTGAAATCTCACCTGCCCGTGACAATGCCTTCAACTGCTGCATCTCATCTGACTAGTATATAAGCACCAATCTTCCTGCCTGTGATTCACATTCTTCAAGACAACGGCGCTCATCACCTGATCCTAAGCTGAGGAACTGATTACTATACCTCGCATTCCACTGTCTTCTCTACATAGTTCTACAGTCTTTGCATGACCCTGGAGAAATAGTGCTTAGTTTTGATCACATTAATAGTAAGTCAATGGAAATAAGCCATTTTGTCTGACTTTTATGGGTTATCCTAGGTAACCTACACATAAACTGTTATTTACAAACATTGTATCTATGTCCACAGCAGGACTCAATGTTTGTAAATAATTTTGTCTGTTTGCAAATTGTTAAGCATACACTGTTATGTATGACAATTTATGTAACTGTATTTGTGTATGTGTACCTGAATAAACTTACATAATAATACAGTTTTCACATTATGTCCTTGTACTGTATTGAAAAAGCCTCTGAATGATGAAACATTTACATAGTGAAGATACTCGGATGCGGCACATGTACGGTGTCCTGTGGCCTGGTGGTTAAAGCTCTCGCTTCACACGGCTAGGGTGAAACCCTCTCCAGCGACCTGGAGAGGGTTTCAGGGGTCAATGCCCCTACGGCCCAGTCTGTGACGAGGCCTCATGGTGGATCAGGGCCTGATCAAACAGGCTGTTACTGTTGGCTGCAGGCAACTCGACGTACGAACCACAGCCCGGCTGCTCAGGTACCAACTTCAGATGCCTGTCCGGTGCCTTCTATTGGTAATCTATTGGTAATCCCCCTTATGTATGCTGGGAGGCAGTTGAACAGTCTTAGGCCCCTGTCACTTATTGTGTTGACTCTTATCATGTCAGTGGCACCCCTGTTTTTAATTGGGGGGATGTTGCATCGTCTGCCGAGTCATTTGCTTTCATAGGGAGTGATTTTCGTGTGCAAGTTTGGTACTAATCCCTCTAGGAAATTCCAAGTGTATATAATCATGTATCTCTCCCTCCTGCATTCTAGGAAGTACAGGTTGAGGAACTTCAAGAATTTTCCAGTAACTGAGGTGTTTTATTGCAGTTATGTGTGCTGTGAAGGTTCTCTGTACACTTTCTAGGTCAGTAATTTCACTTGCCATGAAAGGTGCTGTTAGTGTGCAGCAATATTCCAGCCTAGATAGAACAAATGACCTGAAGAGTGTCATCATGGGCTTGGCATCCCTAGTTTTGAAGGTTCTCATTATCCATCCTGTCATTTTCCTAGCAGATGCGATTGATACAATGCTATGGTCTTTGAGAGTGAGATCCTCTGACGTTATCTCTCCCAGGTCTTTAACATTAGTTTTTTGCTCTATTGTGTGGTTGGAATTTGTTTTATACTCCAGTATAGTTTTAATTTCCGGAGATAAAACACCTCAATTACTGGGAGCGCTTGAGGTTTCTAAACCTGTATTCCCTGGAACGCAGGAGGGAGAGATACATGATTATATACACCTGGAAAATCCTAGAGGGACTAGTACCGAACTTGCACACGAAAATCACTCACTACGAAAGCAAAAGACTTGGCAGACGATGCACCATCCCCCCAATGAAAAGCAGGGGTGTCACTAGCACGTTAAGAGACCATACAATAAGTGTCAGGGGCCCGAGACTGTTCAACTGCCTCCCAGCACACATAAGGGGGATTACCAACAGACCCCTGGCAGTCTTCAAGCTGGCACTGGACAAGCACCTAAAGTCAGTTCCTGATCAGCCGGGCTGTGGCTCGTACGTTGGTTTGCGTGCAGCCAGCAGCAACAGCCTGGTTGATCAGGCACTGATCCACCAGGAGGCCTGGTCACAGACCGGGCCGCGGGGGCGTTGACCCCCGAAACTCTCTCCAGGTAAACTCCAGGTATTGAAATTTCTTATTGTTGAACTTCATATTGTTTCCTGCTGCCCATTTAAAGATTTGGTTGATGTCCACCTGGAACCTTGCAGCGTCTTCAATGGAGGACACTGTCATGCAAATTTGGGTGTCATCTGCAGAGGAAGACACGGCGCTGTGATGTACATCCCTGTCTATGTCAGATATGAGGATGAGGAACAGGACAGGAGCGAGTACTGTGCCTTGTGGAAGAGAGCTTTTCATGGTAGCCACCTCAGCTTTTACTCTGTTTACTGCTACTTTTTGTGTTCTATTTGTTAGGAAATTATAGATCCATCTGTGAGGGTAGAAACATTGGGGTTGTTTCTTTACACCGGTTGTCTATGTTCACCCATCAGTAAAATAAGTACCTGGGTGTTAGTGGACTGGTGTGGGTAAGTTAATGCAAAACTAATTATGTTAAGGTGACGATTAGTAATGTGTTAAGGTAATTATTATTACAGTATATTTAAAGAATAAATACCGCAAGTAAATTGTCCTCAAACAAGGTACAGAGTAATCATAGTCAGGCGGGTTACTCAACACAAATACAATATAACTGTAGCTGCACCTCACTCACCCATGCACGGGCAATACAAAATGTAACCATTTTCATCAATGTCTAAGGAAAAGCTCCCGGCACACAGTAATATCACAAGACAAAATATCAAGCGTTTCCCGCTCGCCATATCCTTGTTGATGCCGCCGTCGCTGGGGTTAAGCAGGGCCACCAAAACTTTGTTGAGCACTACTACCCGGGAGACCGGGGAAGTAAGTTTATTCAGGTATACACAAATACAGTTACATAGATTATCATACATAGCAGCATATGTGTAGAGAACCTAGGATAACCCAAAAAAGTCAGACAAAGTGATTATTCCAGGCCCAGATTCATGGAACTCCGTGTTCATCAAAAACTGCAAGAAGTCCCTATGGACAGGAAGCGTGGACACAGGGGTCGTCCCACAGTTACTAAAAACAACACACAGCCCCACTCCACAAAGGGGGCAGTAAAGCAATAGCAAAGAACTACAGACCAATAGCGCTAACATCCCATGTCACAAAAATCTTTGAAACGGTTCTAAGGAGCAAGATCGCCACCCATCTAGATATCAATCAATTACACAACCCAGGGCAACATGGGTTTACAACAGGTAGCTCCTGTCACAGTGGTCCTCTCTGGACCACTATGACAAGGTCCTGGATGCTCTAGAAGATAAGATAAGATAAGATAAGATTTCGTTCGGATTTTTAACCCCGGAGGGTTAGCCACCCAGGATAACCCAAGAAAGTCAGTGCGTCATCGAGGACTGTCTAACTTATTTCCATTGGGGTCCTTAATCTTGTCCCCCAGGATGCGACCCACACCAGTCGACTAACACCCAGGTACCTATTTGCTGCTAGGTGAACAGGACAATATGTGTAAGGAAACGTGTCGAAATGTTTCCACCCGCCGGGAATCGAACCCGGGCCCTCCGTGTGTGAATCGGGAGCTTTAGCCACCAGGCCACCGGGCCACTCTCAGGCCACCGGGCCTGATGTAGTATACACAGACTTTGCAAAAGCCTTTGACAAGTGTGACCATGGTGTAGTAGAGCACAAAATGCGTGATAAAGGAATAACAAACAGAACGTAAAAAGTAGTAATAAACAGAGTCAAGTCTGAGGCGGCTTCGGTGATAAGCTCTGTTCCACAAGGCACAGTACTCGTTCCCATCGTGATCCTCATCCTCATATTTGACATGGACAGGGATGTACGCCACAGCACCGTGTTTTCCTTTGCAGATGACACCCGAATTTACATGACACTGTCCTCCATTGAAGACACTACTAGACTCCATGTGGACATCAACCATATCTTTAAATGGGCCGCAGAAAGCAATGTGAAGTTCAATGATGAGAAATTTCAATTACTCCGACACAGAAAATGTGAGGAAATTAAAACTACATCGGTGTATGAAACAAATTCCAACCACACAATAGAGCAAAAAACTAACGTAAAAGACCTGGGAGTGATCATGCCAGAGGATCTCGCCTTCAAAGACCATAACATTGTTTCAATCGCATTTGCTAGAAAAATGACAGGAAGGATAATGAGAACTTTCAAAACTAGGGATGCCAAGCCCATGATGACACTCTTTAGGTCTTTAGGTCCAGCTCCTGCACCCAACATCTTGCTCCTGGGGGATTTCAACTTAAGGCACCTAAAATGGAGGAATATAGCAAATAATATTGCTGCAGTAATAACACCAGGAGGCAGCTCTGATGAAAACTCACACTCACACGAGCTTTTAAATCTCTGCACAAAATTCAATTTAAACCAGCAAATAATAGAGCCTACTAGACTGGAGAATACACTAGACCTCATCTTCACTAACAATGATGATCTGATAAGAAATGTCACCATATCAAAAACAATATACTCAGATCACAACATAATTGAGGTTCAGACATGTATGCGTGGAGCCCCAGACCGACATAATGAGACTAGTCACGAGGGAGCATTCACCAAATTCAACTTCAATAACAAAAACATAAAGTGGGACCAAGTAAACCAAGTCCTAACCGATATTAGCTGGGAAGATATACTAAGCAACACAGACCCCAACGTATGCCTAGAACAGATTAACTTGGTGGCACTCGATGTATGCACAAGGCTTATTCCTCTAAGAAAAAGGAGTAGATGTAAAATAGAAAGAGACAGGCGCTCCCTTTACCGGCGACGGAAAAGAATAACAGAGCGGCTAAAAGAGGTCAATATATCTGAAATGCGTAGGGAGACACTGGTCAGAGAAATAGCAAGCATCAAACTCAAGCTAAAGGAATCTTATAGGAGTCAGGAATCGCGGGAAGAACTAAAAGCCATAAATGAAATCGAAAGAAACCCAAAGTATTTCTTCTCCTATGCCAAATCAAAGTCGAGAACAACATCCAGTATTGGGCCCCTACTTAAACAAGATGGGTCCTACACAGATGACAGCAAGGAAATGAGTGAGCTACTCAAGTCCCAATATGACTCAGTTTTTAGCAAGCCGCTAACCAGACTGAGAGTCGAAGATCAAAATGAATTTTTTATGAGAGAGCCACAAAATTTGGTTAACACAAGCCTATCCGATGTTATCCTGACGCCAAATGACTTCGAACAGGCGATAAATGACATGCCCATGCACTCTGCCCCAGGGCCAGACTCATGGAACTCCGTGTTCATCAAGAACTGCAAGAAGCCCCTATCACGAGCCTTTTCCATCCTATGGAGAGGGAGCATGGACACGGGGGTCGTCCCACAGTTACTAAAAACAACAGACATAGCCCCACTCCACAAAGGGGGCAGTAAAGCAACAGCAAAGAACTACAGACCGATAGCACTAACATCCCATATCATAAAAATCTTTGAAAGGGTCCTAAGAAGCAAGATCACCACCCATCTAGAAACCCATCTGTTACACAAACCAGGGCAACATGGGTTTAGAACAGGTCGCTCCTGTCTGTCTAAACTATTGGATCACTACGACAAGGTCCTAAATGCACTAGAAGATAAAAAGAATGCAGATGTAATATATACAGACTTTGCAAAAGCCTTCGACAAGTGTGACCATGGCGTAATAGCGCACAAAATGCGTGCTAAAGGGATAACAGGAAAAGTCGGTCGATGGATCTATAATTTCCTCACTAACAGAACACAGAGAATAGTCGTCAACAGAGTAAAGTCCGAGGCAGCTACGGTCAAAAGCTCTGTTCCACAAGGCACAGTACTCGCTCCCATCTTGTTCCTCATCCTCATATCCGACATAGACAAGGATCACAGCCACAGCACCGTGTCTTCTTTTGCAGATGACACCCGAATCTGCATGACAGTGTCTTCCATTGCAGACACTGCAAGGCTCCAGGCGGACATCAACCGAATCTTTCAGTGGGCTGCAGAAAACAATATGAAGTTCAACGATGAGAAATTTCAATTACTCAGATATGGTAAACACGAGGAAATTAAATCTTCATCAGAGTACAAAACAAATTCTGGCCACAAAATAAAGCGAAACACTAACGTCAAAGACCTGGGAGTGATCATGTCGGAGGATCTCATCTTCAAGGACCATAACATTGTATCAATCGCATCTGCTAGAAAAATGACAGGATGGATAATGAGAACCTTCAAAACTAGGGAGGCCAAGCCCATGATGACACTCTTCAGGTCACTTGTTCTATCTAGGCTGGAATATTGCTGCACACTAACAGCACCTTTCAAGGCAGGTGAAATTGCTGACCTAGAAAATGTACAGAGAACCTTCACGGCGCGCATAACGGAGATAAAACACCTCAATTACTGGGAGCGCTCGAGGTTCCTGAACCTGTATTCCCTGGAACGCAGGCGGGAGAGATACATGATTATATACACCTGGAAAATACTAGAGGGACTAGTACCGAACTTGCACACGAAAATCACTCACTACGAAAGCAAAAGACTTGGCAGACGATGCAACATCCCCCCAATGAGAAGCAGGGGTGTCACTAGCACGTTAAGAGACCATACAATAAGTGTCAGGGGCCCGGGACTGTTCAACTGCCTCCCAGCATACATAAGGGGGATTACCAACAGACCCCTGGCAGTCTTCAAGCTGGCTCTGGACAAGCACCTAAAGTCGGTTCCTGACCAGCCGGGCTGTGGCTTGTACGTTGGTTTGCGTGCAGCCAGCAGCAACAGCCTGGTTGATCAGGCTCTGATCCAGCAGGAGGCCTGGTCACAGACCGGGCCGCGGGGGCGTTGACCCCCGGAACTCTCTCCAGGTAAACTCCAGGTAAACTTGTTCTATCTAGGCTGGAATATTGCTTCACACTAACAGCTCCTTTCAAGGCAGGTGAAATTGCTGGCCTAGAAAGTTTACAGAGAACCTTCCCGGCACACATAACTGCAATAAAACACCTCAATTACTGGGAACACTTTGAAGTTCCTCAACCTGTACTCTCTAGAACGCAGGTGGGAAAGATACATGATTATATACACTTTGAAAATCCTAGAGGGATTAATACCAAACTTGCACACGAAAATTACTCCCTATGAAAGCAAAAGACTCGGCAGACGATTCAAATTCAAATTCAAATTCAAAGTTTATTCTCTATAAGGATTACAATGCTGAGTTTACAGAAATTTGGTTATTGTGTGATTTACATGTAGTAAAATAGTGATTACAGAGTGTACCACTAGAACGCTTAGCATGGCTAGGCATTTCGGGCAGACATAGTTTAATTCTTTATTTTAAAATATTACAAATTATGAGGTAAGTTGGTATTATGGCTAAGTGACTAAATACTTGTTTGTGAGTTTAGCAATGTGAATGCTTTTGTTTTGGCACAGTACATAGTTTCAGTATTACATGGAGTATTGGAGTATCACAGGATTCATTATTTTAAGATTGAGATTAATATTTCTGTTTATGGTCAAATGGGTGAGTGAGTGTAAGTGTGAACCACCAGGTGGTATTCGTGTAGTTAGTTGATGGGGTTTATCAGGGAGATAAGATGTTTTCTAATGGTAGTTTTGAAGATGATGAATGTGTCTGCAGTTCTAGAGTTCTCAGGTAGGGTGTTCCAGATTTTAGGGCCTTTGACATACATTGAATTTTTGTAAAGGTTTACCTGGAGTTTACCTGGAGAGAGTTTCGGGGGTCAACGCCCCCGCGGCCCGGTCTGTGACCAGGCCTCCTGGTGGATCAGCGCCTGATCAACCAGGCTGTTGCTGCTGGCTGCACGCAAACCAACGTACGAGCCACAGCCCGGCTGATCAGGAACTGACTTTAGGTGCTTGTCCAGTGCCAGCTTGAAGACTGCCAGGGGTCTGTTGGTAATCCCCCTTATGTGTGCTGGGAGGCAGTTGAACAGTCTCGGGCCCCTGACACTTATTGTATGGTCTCTTAACGTGCTAGTGACACCCCTGCTTTTCATTGGGGGGATGGTGCATCGTCTGCCAAGTCTTTTGCTTTCGTAGTGAGTGATTTTCGTGTGCAAGTTCGGTACTAGTCCCTCTAGGATTTTCCAGGTGTATATAATCATGTATCTCTCCCTCCTGCGTTCCAGGGAATACAGGTTTAGAAACCTCAAGCGCTCCCAGTAATTGAGGTGTTTTATCTCCGTTATGCGTGCCGTGAAAGTTCTCTGTACATTTTCTAGGTCGGCAATTTCACCTGCCTTGAAAGGTGCTGTTAGAGTGCAGCAATATTCCAGCCTAGAGTTTAGTCGGACATGGGGAATGTCGTAGAGATGTTTGTGTCTGGTGTTATGCCTGTGGGTTCTGTCACAACTATCAAGAAAGCGTTTTAGGTCAAGGTTGATATTGGAGTTTAAGGTCCTGTAGATGTAAATTGCACAGTAGTAAGTGTGAATGTACTGAACAGGGAGTAAGTTTAGATCTATGAAGAGTGGGGGGGGGTGTTGCCAGGGATGGGATTTAGTGATTATTCTTACTGCGGCTTTTTGTTGGGTTATTATTGGCTTTAGGTGTGTTGCTGCAGTTGATCCCCAAGCACAAATAGCATAGGTGAGGTATGGATAAATAAATGAGTGGTATAGTGTGAGAAGGGCATTTTGCGGCACATAGTATCGTATCTTGGAGAGGATCCCAACTATTTTGGATACTTTTTTGGTTATGTGTTGGATATGGGTGCTGAAATTCAGGTTGTTGTCAAGGTATAGGCCTAGGAATTTGCCCTCATTATGTCTGGTAATTAGAGTGTTGTCGATCTTAATGTTAATTTGTGCATCTCCTGCTCTGCTACCAAACATAATATAGTAGGTTTTGTCAGTGTTAAGCGTAAGTTTATTGGCTGTCATCCAAGTCGATATTTTGATCAGCTCCTCGTTAACAATGGTGTTGAGGGTGGCAAGATTAGGGTGAAAGATGACATAAGTCGTGTCGTCAGCAAAGAGAATGGGTTTCAGGTGTTGGGATACGTTTGGAAGATCACTGATGTATATGAGGAAGAGCAGGGGACCAAGGACACTTCCCTGCGGAACTCCAGTATCAAGTGGCCGTGTTGTTGATGCTGTGTCTTTAATGGTAACATACTGATACCTATTAGTAAGGTAAGATTTGAAATAAGCAAGTGCATGGCCTCTTATACCGTAATGGTCAAGTTTGTGGAGTAGGATGTCGTGGTCTACTGTGTCAAAAGCTTTTCTTAAGTCAATAAAAATTCCTAGTGGATATTCCTTATTTTCCAATGCTGTGTAAAGGAGATCTAGCATTTTTATGATTGCATCATTAGTGCTTTTATTTTTCCTAAATCCAAATTGGCAGGGGTTGAGTATGTTTTGTGCTGTTATAAATGAATATAGTCTCCTGTGCACGAGTTTCTCAAAGATTTTGGATAGCAATGGTAAGTTTGATATTGGCCTATAGTTGTTTAAGTCTGTAGGGTCACCACCTTTATGTATTGGTGTAACCCTTGCCATCTTGAGTAGTTTCGGGAAGGTGCTAGTTTCTAGTGACTTGTTAAAAAGTAATGAAATAGCATGCGAAAAGATATGGGCCGCTCGCTTGTACAGTAATGGTGGGACATTAGACAGATTCCCTGAGTTGTTTTTAAGTGACTTTATAATCTCGGTGACTTCCGAGGGCTCAGTTGGTGCAAGATAGAAGGAATTTGGGAAATTCCCATCTAGGTAGTCCCCGGCATGGGCATTAGTATGTGGGATTTTATTGGCGAGATTAGATCCTATGGTTGAGAAGAAGTCGTTTATCTTGTTAGCTGTGTCAGTGGGATGTAGTGGTGTTTCATTATGTTTAGTTAGGACAAAATTCTTGTTTTTTTCTCAGTTTGTGGGTCCCTAGAATCTGAGAGAGTGTTTTCCAGGTCTTTTTTATATCTCCTCTAGTGTCTGTGAATCTACTGGAGTAGTATAGTTGTTTGGCTTTCTTTATTACTTTGGTGAGAACTGATGAATAGTGTTTAAGAATATCTTTGTGTATTAAGCCCTGTCTATATTGCTTTTCATATTGGTGTTTCTTGTCAATGGATTTCAGAATGGTGCTGGTTAGCCATGGGCAACCAAGCCGTTTGTTTGTGATCTGTTTCGTTTTTATAGGACAATGTTTGTTGTATAGTCTAAGTAATTTGTTAAGAAAAATGTCTGTCCAGTCATCAATACCATTGGCCTTGGAGAATTCTGTAGGCCAGTCAACAATCTCTAGGTCAGTTGTGAACTTCCTTACTGAGGCCTCGTCATGGAGTCTAAATGAGACTTTGTTGTATTCAAGTGGTGGTTTATTAATGTTTGTCAGGAGGAAGGTAGGGTAATGGTCTGAAGTGCTATCTGTGATTATCCCTGATTTAAGGGGGGCTAGTATATTGGTCCATATGTGGTCTATTATGGTTGCACTTGTCTCAGTGAGCCTGGTTGGTTTAGTTATTGTTGGTATGAGAAGTGTGTTGTTCATATTGTTGATGAAATCAGTTACAGGCTGATCACCTAGTAAGCCAAGGTTGATGTTGAAGTCTCCAGCTAAGAGAAGGTGGTGCTTATTCATTTGACTGTTTGTTATTAGTGACTTTAACTTCTCACTGAAATTTGGGATGTTTGTGTGAGGTATCCGGTAAATGGCACCGATTGTTATAGGTGTCTTAAGGTTTTTTACAGTAAAATTAGCAAAAATGTATTCCCCATATTCATCACTAAAGCAAGTGGTGCTAATACAAGATAATTGGTTAGAGTAATAGATTGCAATACCATCCCCAACTTGGTTTGGTCTGCAGTTGTGAATTGCTGTGTATCCTGGTAGAGGGTAGATATCTATTGTGTCCTGCTTAAGCCAGGTCTCAGTAAGAATAATGCAGGAGAAGGGTGTCTTTAGTGATTCAAGGAGTGCCAGGAGGTCATCATAGTGTTTGTTTAAGGACCTGATGTTGTAGTTAAGTACTGATAGGCTTTTAGCATTGTTTAGGATAGTGCTGGCTTGTGATGCTGTGTAATAAAGGCAGTTACTTTCCAATAGGTGTTGACTGGGTGTCAGATTATGGAGGTTTAGATCAGGGTCAGCGTGATCAATCATCTTCTAGGTTTAAATTATGGTTATTTATATCCTGAGTTATGTGTTGAGTTCTAGTACTGATATCTGTAGTGGTGGGAAGCTTGGATAAGTATATAGCTAGAGTATTTTGGTCATCTAGAGTATAGTCACTACTACACATAATGAAGTTCATGTTGTCTATGTGTTGTGCTGGAATGAACTAAAGTACAACTAGGTATAAACTAGTAATATAAAAATACTAATTTCAAATAGAACAAGACTCTCACTTGTAATTGCACTAAGGTCTAATATAATGACTTTTGTGGAGTCTATGTTCTGAGCTAGAATGAGCTATAGTACAACTAGATTTAATCTAATAATATAAAAATACAAATTAAAAATAGCACCAGTCTCTCACTAGTAATTGCAATATGGTCTAATATAATGAATTTGGTATTGACTATAGTACAACTGAGTTTAATCTAATAATATAAAAAAGGCACAAGACTCTGAATTGTAATTGCACTAAGGTGTTATATAAGTTGTTTACAAGAATTAGAGTATAACTAGATTTAAATTGACAAGATAAAATATATAAGTTAAGGTAGAGTTTGAAGCCTGAACATAGCATGCTTGTGTTTGAAGCTAGGCATATGTCATGCTCCTGGAGGCCTATCACATAGGCCTCCAGAAGCATGACAGATGTGATGAATTAGCTAAATAATCGTTAAATAAAGAGAATGTTGAGTATAACTTTGGTTTTTCAAACAGAAGTTGACGAAACATTGTCAGAGATTAGCTAGTAAACGAGCTTGAAGAAGGTAGAACAGTAGAGACAGCATCTAAAATATCCATTATTCCTCATTATGAAATGTGTAAAGTCAAATATATCTATGGAGAAAGTAACACGGTCAGTAGATGGCAAGATGTATCTGCTAGACTAAGGTTAGGCTATAAGTATCTCTGGCAGTACGGTTTGTATGGAGATGTCAATGACAAAATGCAAAGCGTGTGGACAGACACGGCCAGACACCGAGCATTATTTATTAGTGTCCAAACATCCAACCTTTTAGAGACACCTCCATGCAAAAATTACAGGATATTGCAAAATACTTCATTGTTAATGATAAGATATCTGAAATCATGAGATTGTATCCATATTTTGCGTCACTAAATGAACAGACTATATAGAGATCGCAATCCAGCTGTGACCAATGTCTTTATTATTCTTTTAGTGGTAACAATATTTTTTATTGTATTCCTTACTGTACTGTGTACAACAACTATATGAAATAATTTAAAAATACTAAATGACTACTATTCCTTTTTAGTGATGTAACAATGTTCACTGGCATCTGACTTCTGTAATCCTGTTTTTTTTTTCTCTCACAGGATGAGCATGGGGTGCACAATAAACTAGTCGCTCAAATGGCACAACTAAAAAGGAAGTGAAACAGAATTATAGAGAGACCGGAAGATATTTAGACAGTTGTAAGAACGCCTAATAGTCTCGTCAAGGAAGGTAGTTCAAATGTCGTGGTATGTCTCTAGTTTATCGAGTTGCCTGACACTGAGTGTCTCCCAGACGTTGAGAGTCGGGATGCTAGTGCTGATGCGGAGAGACTCGCTCGTGGTGAGCTTTTCAAGTTACAAAGGTAATGAACTCAAGGTAGATCTGGTCGCAATCATGACAAGTTAGAAAGGTATTTACATATTACAGAGGTACATAATGGGTTCAGGGACTGCGCCCCAAAGTTCTGACATCTGATCTTGGGAGCCCAGTCCCTGGACCCATTATGTATCTCTGTGTTCAGTGGTCAGTCGTCACGTGAGGTCACAGACCCTGAGCTGCTTTGGGGATTAGCGTGGACGGTTACAAAGCATGGCTTGCTTCTGCAGTGTTTTAAAAATTGAGGTTGGAGAGTTGAAGGAGGAGGTCTTGCTTCTCCAAGAGGAGATTAGGAGGCTGAAGGTCCACCTCAGTGGGTCTGGGAGAGAGTGTGAGGTGGCTGGAGTTGTGGGGAATGAGGCTTCTAGCAGTGAGGCGCAGTCTGTCTCCCGCTGTGAGGAGGCTGTAGGTGTGGAGGTAGCAACGGCTACCAGCAGTGAGGTGCAGTCCAGCACCTGCTACAAGTTGCGAGTGGTAACCAGTAATGGGAGGAGAATCAGAATAAGGAAAGTTAAGAGTGAAGATCTGAAGGTAGGAAATCGCTTCTCTGTTCTTCAGGGTGAATGTACTTCAGTGGTCAGTGAAGGTAAGGGTACTACTGCCCCTGCTAACAGAGGTAAGCGCATTCTTGTGGTTGGTGACTCTCAGGTAAGATATATTGACCGTGCTTTTTGTAATAGGAATAAGAAGATGAGATAGAGTGTGCTTCCCTGGAGCTGGTGTTGGGGACATAGTTGACAGGCTGGATAATATCATGTCAGGTAATGGAAACGAGCCCATTATTTGTCTCAGTGCTGGTGGAAATGATGTTGGGAAGGGTAGGAGAGAAGAGCTGCTAGGTAAGTACAGGTCAGCTATAGATTTCATTAAGTCTAAGGGAGGGGTCCCAATCATATGTAGCATCTTGCCTAGAAGGGGAGTAGGAAATGAATGGTTGTCTAGGGCAATTGGTGTAAATTGCTGGCTAGACAGATACTGCAAGGAACTTGCAATCCCATTCATTGACAACTGGAACAACTTTTATGGCAAACATGATATGTATGCAAGGGATGGGGTACATCTCTCTGGGGCTGGGGTGGTAGCACTTGCAAACTCAATTGAGAAGGTCATTGGTGAAATGCCTATGATTTTAAACTGATAGAAGATAGAGGTATGGGTGTGTGTGGGAAACAAGCAGGTTGCAACACTAGGGTTGGAATCAGTAAATGTATAAAAGGCATTCAGCATGAAGTTATAAATAAAGACAATAGATCAGGTCAGCAAACAAAGGGGGACAGCAGAGGACAGCAAGGGACTAGCTCCCTTAAGGTTTACTATACTAATAGCAGGAGTGTAAGAAATAAGATAGATGAGCTAAGATTAATTGCAAGTGCAGGAAACATAGATATTATTGCTATAACAGAGACCTGGCTCAATCTGAAAGATAGAGAGATGCCCTCTGAATGTCACATACAAGGCTATAAATTATTCCACACTGACAGGGTCAACAGGAAGGGTGGTGGAGTAGCGATGTATGTCAGAGACAATTTAAATTGTTGTGTTAGACAAGATATAAAAGTAGAAGCGTCAGCCACTGAATCTGTTTGGTTACAGCTTCTCGAGGGCCGAGAAAAACTAATTTTGGGTGTGATTTACAGGGCCCCAAATCTTGAAAGGGAGTGCAGTAAACTTCTATGGGACGAAATTCGTAAGGCATCTACATACGAAAATGTTGTGGTAATGGGAGATTTCAACTATAGACAGATTGACTGGAGCAATTTGACAGGAAATTTAGAGTCAGGTGACTTTCTTGATACGATCCAGGATTGTTTTTTAAAACAGTTTGTGACAGAGCCAACTAGAGGAAATAACCTCCTTGACTTGGTTCTTGCCAGTAGGGAAACGCTAATTAATAATCTTGAGGTTAATGATGAGCTTGGGGAAAGTGATCACAAATCACTCAGTTTTAATATATCATGGAATTCCCCTAATAATGGCAATCAAGTCTCCGTCCCTGACTTTCGCTTGGCTGATTTCATAGGACTGAAAAATTACTTAGGTGGGCTGAACTGGAATGACCTGACTAAGGGTCAGGTAAGTGGTGATGGTTGCTGATATGATGCTTTCCAGGGCATAGTTCTAGCTGCTCAGTCAAATTATGTTCCAAATAGGGAAATCAGATCAAACAAAAATGATCCTAAATGGATGAACAATAGATTAAAATATCTGATTGGTCAAAAGAGAGGCATATATAGGCAAATCAAAAGAGGAGAGGGGCAATTAAGAAATCGATATATTCAGTTAAAGAGAGAAATAAAAAAAGGAATTAGAAAAGCAAAAACAGATTATGAGGTTAAAGTTGCAAGAGAATCGAAGACTAACCCAAAAGGATTCTTTCAGGTATACAGAAGTAAGATCAGGGACAAGATAGGCCCACTCAAAAGTTCCTCGGGTCAGCTCACTGACAGTGATAAGGAAATGTGTAGAATTTTTAACACATACTTCCTCTCAGTTTTTACACAGGAGGATACCAGCGATATTCCAGTAATGATAAATTATGTAGAACAGGACGATAATAAACTGTGCACGATTAGGGTCACAAGTGACATGGTCCTTAGGCAAATAGATAAATTAAAACCTAACAAATCCCCAGGCCCTGATGAACTGTATGCAAGGGTTCTAAAGGAATGTGAAGAGGAGCTTAGCACACCTTTGGCTAATCTTTTCAACATATCACTACAAACTGGCATGGTGCCAGATAAGTGGAAAATGGCAAATGTGATACCTATTTTCAAAGCAGGTGACAGGTCCTTAGCTTCGAACTATAGACCAATAAGCCTAACCTCCATAGTGGGAAAATTTATGGAATCAATAATTGCCGAGGCAGTTCGTAGTCACCTTGAAAAGCATAAATTAATCAACGAATCTCAGCATGGTTTTACGAAGGGGCGTTCCTGCCTTACGAATTTATTAACTTTTTTCACTAAGGTATTTGAGGAGGTAGATCATGGTAATGCATATGATATTGTGTATATGGACTTCAGTAAGGCTTTTGACAGGGTCCCACATCAGAGACTATTGAGGAAAATTAAGGCACATGGAATAGGAGGAGAAATTTTTTCCTGGATAGAGGCATGGTTGACAAATAGGCAGCAGAGAGTTTGCATAAATGGGGAGAAATCAGAGTGGGGAAGCGTCACGAGCGGTGTTCCACAGGGGTCAGTGTTGGGCCCCCTGCTGTTCACAATCTACATAAACGACATAGATGAGGGCATAAAGAGCGACATCGGCAAGTTTGCCGACACCAAAATAGGCCGTCGAATTCATTCTGACGAGGACATTAGAGCACTCCAGGAAGATTTGAATAGACTGATGCAGTGGTCGGAGAAGTGGCAGATGCAGTTTAATATAGACAAATGCAAAGTTCTAAATGTTGGACAGGACAATAACCATGCCACATATAAACTAAATAATGTAGATCTTAATATTACAAATTGCGAAAAAGATTTAGGAGTTCTGGTTAGCAGTAATCTGAAACCAAGACAACAGTGCATAAGTGTTCGCAATAAAGCTAATAGAATCCTTGGCTTCATCAAGAAGCATAAATAATTGGAGTCCTCAGGTTGTTCTTCAACTCTATACATCCTTGGTTAGGCCTCATTTAGATTATGCTGCACAGTTTTGGTCACCGTATTACAGAATGAATATAAATTCTCTGGAAAATGTACAAAGGAGGATGACAAAGTTGATCCCATGTATCAGAAACCTTCCCTATGAGGTTAGACTAAGGGCCCTGAATCTGCACTCTCTAGAAAGACGTAGAATTAGGGGGGATATGATTGAGGTGTATAAATGGAAGACAGGAATAAATAAAGGGGATGTAAATAGTGTGCTGAAAATATCTAGCCTAGACAGGACTCGCAGCAATGGTTTTAAGTTGGAAAAATTCAGATTCAGGAAGGATATAGGAAAGTACTGGTTTGGTAATAGAGTTGTGGATGAGTGGAACAAACTCCCGAGTACAGTTATAGAGGCCAGAACGTTGTGTAGCTTTAAAAATAGGTTGGATAAATACATGAGTGGATGTGGGTGGGTGTGAGTTGGACCTGATAGCTTGTGCTACCAGGTCGGTTGCCGTGTTCCTCCCTTAAGTCAATGTGACCTGACCTGACTAGGTTGGGTGCATTGGCTTAAGCCGGTAGGAGACTTGGACCTGCCTCGCATGGGCCAGTAGGCCTTCTGCAGTGTTCCTTCGTTCTTATGTTCTTATGTAATCTTTTGACTACCACCCACAGGATGGGTATGGGGTGCATAATAAAGACATTAACTAAACTGACGTGGTCTTGCCACCTCACGTCCAGCGCCAAGCATAACGCTCGCTTCTGAATCCACTGCAGTTCCAGGGTGTCCGACTTGTCTGTCAGAGAGATGACGGGAGTAATAATAATCTTTATTGCTACAAGTACATGATACAACTTATACAGACCTAGCTGACATCTATAAAGAAAGACTTAAGTAGACCAATCGAAATGTAAACTTTGCCAGATGGACTGTTGTCACACCTTGCGTCATTATGTACTGGAGTGCGATAAAATTAATGAATTCAGAGACAACTCACTCACTCACTGTAAATAAAAAATTACCACACGTGTGTGTGCGTGTATTCACCTATATGTACTCACTTATATGTAGTTGCTGGGGTCGATTCATAGCTCCTGGCCCCGCCTCTTCACTGGTTTACCTGGAGTTTACCTGGAGAGAGTTCCGGGGGTCAACGCCCCCGCGGCCCGGTCTGTGACCAGGTCTCCTGGTGGATCAGAGCCTGATCAACCAGGCTGTTGCTGCTGGCTGCACGCAAACCAACGTACGAGCCACAGCCCGGCTGGTCAGGAACCGACTTTAGGTGCTTGTCCAGTGCCAGCTTGAAGACTGCCAAGGGTCTGTTGGTAATCCCCCTTATGTATGCTGGGAGGCAGTTGAACAGTCTCGGGCCCCTGACACTTATTGTATGGTCTCTTAACGTGCTAGTGACACCCCTGCTTTTCATTGGGGGGATGTTGCATCGTCTGCCAAGTCTTTTGCTTTCCTAGTGAGTGATTTTCGTGTGCAAGTTCGGTACTAGTCCCTCTAGGATTTTCCAGGTGTATATAATCATGTATCTCTCCCGCCTGCGTTCCAGGGAATACAGTTTTAGGAACCTCAAGCGCTCCCAGTAATTGAGGTGTTTTATCTCCGTTATGCGCACCGTGAAGGTTCTCTGTACATTTTCTAGGTCAGCAATTTCACCTGCCTTTAAAGGTGCTGTTAGTGTGGAAAATTTTTTGATTTTCCGAAACTATAGTGCCTAATAGGTGTTTAATGTGTCTATATGGGTCAAAAATGTATTTGAAAATAAGAGTAGAACCAAGAGTTCCCTTTGCGCATGCGCGGATGTGCGGGGGGGAGAGCGCGTATTGTTTTGAATGGTGGTGAGGAAGCTGAGAAAACATGGAACCACGAAACTGACGTTCACGGTGGCCTAAGGATTAATATAGGCCTCATTTCATAATAAGAAGTGTCGTAATTGTTCCTGGTGGAGAGTGAGGGAACGTGATTTACGGGACCACGGTAATAGAGTGGTAAAAGTGTGATAAGAGAAGGACCGGGTGACTGACGCGTCACAATGGACTGTGTCCTGGGGAAAATTACCCTTGGATTAATCATCACTCATCGGTCTCAGATCTTAATGGAGTGACCTCTAGTTTGTATAATAGTTATGAGACGTTAAATCGGCTTGTGAATTGTAATGTAATTAATGATAATAACGCTAAGTTAAGAGAATATGTGAAGTGAAATAAGTCGTTTGCTCCGAGTGAACACGTTAGACCTCGTTGTTAACGAGACGAGGAAAGGGAAACTCCTTGAGTCACGACGTCTAAAGCAGGACAAACCAGCGGATACCTCGTCCTGCTGGAATGAGAATCGTGTCGGTGTAGCAGGACATCGAAAATGAGATGGTGAATCAAGAAATGAGGAATATCAATCACCCACAGTTAAGTAACCCTTCTAGTTATAGCAACCTTAGACTGGCCAGTGGTGGTATGTTATAATTAGATAGGTTACGAGTGATCCAGCTACATCAAGTGACCACCAGAGAACATCTGGTAAGTAGTGGGATTATGTACAAATGTTTTCCTTGACGGATGTATCCATGTGTGTCCTACCCCCCCCCCCTTCATTCAGTTAAACTAATATAATCTATACAGTCCACAATTAATTAGTAGCACCGTACTTGTGGGTGCTACCCAATCCATACTGGTCTCGGATAGATATGGATAAGATTGTGAGGTCGAGGGGACCACTTGGTGCGACCAGGGGTGGTTAAGTTTTCTCACATGTCTACACGGGGTGACTACGGTAAACAATATGATTGTCTCCCAATGAGATTACTGGTATGTATATAATGTTGAGGTACATACAGGTAAGCACCCTAGAAAATTTTCCATATCTGCCCGTTGGTCCTTCGAGAACGGATGCAATCAGTGAAAAAATTAATTGAATTAATTACTTAATAATTAAGTGACTGATTGAAGGAAGTGGGTGTAGGGTGCACAAGTTTAATCGATCGTGTGATGGATGACAATTAGCCCAATTAATTGCTAGCACATGTGTGGCTAGGATTTATACAAGAGTAAAGTGCAAGAATTACTCTTATAAGGCGCCTACTTAAGTTGTATAATCAGTGATTAATAATTCTCTAACCATGACTGGATCTAATGGAGTTAATGTGGCTGACAAGTCCGTGAATTTTAGAGTAATGAAAGCATCATTACAGGCTATTAAAAGCCATGTGACGAAGGCATTTGATTTAGTGAATCAAAGAACCGTGAACCCTAATGAATTAAAGTTATATTTAGATGCTTTAGAGAGTAGATTTGATTGGTACAAATTGTGGTTTAAAGACTGTGAAAGAGATCTGCTGGAGAATTGTGCAGATAGAATGGAAATGAATGTTTTAATTAATCAACATTACGAATTGGAAGAAAAACTGTCTTGTAAAAGTAAGGCTTTGAATAAATTAAAGGGTGTAAGCCAGGCAGTTGATCAACCTATTAATGCAAAGGGTGGGTTTGCCAAAACCTCCATAGTACGGTCTGGAGGAAATCAGACTAGGTCGGCAGGAATTAATTGTTCAATTGCAGACCAGCCAGCCAAACAGTTCTAAGGATATAACACATAATGACGCTGAAGTATCTGTCAAGTCTCAAAAGGGAAAATTAATCCCAGTGGTAATAATCATAGTTAAGAGTTAAATAGGCACATATCAAGTCAGGAATCAGTAATAGTGGTTCCTCACATCAAGGTAAGAGGAATAAGTACCTCGGTAAGTGTAACCCGGTTAATAAGAGGTCAGGCAAGGAAAAGAGAGACTGCCTCTTCTGCCAGGGTACTCATTTCACTAAAAATTGTAATGCCTGTAATTCATGGGACATTAAAGTGGAAAGAATGAAAGAACTTGACAGATTTATCAGATGTCTAGACAATCATAATGTAAAGGATTGTCATACCAAATTGAACAGTTGCTATCAATGCAACAAGGGAAAGCACCATACAGTTATGTGCAGGGTTGTATGTGATTCTTATAATAATGGTGACAATAATGATAATGTTAATAACCCTGACACTACAGTGACTGATGTAAAGGTTGCAGCTAATGGCAATAATGATGGCCTAGCTGAGGTAGCCTTGCCGGTGTTGGATGTAAAAATTCAGGATAAAGGGCATAAACCCAAAACCATACGGTGTCACTCTCCTCAACACTGGTACGGGCCATGTAATATATGGCAGACTACCGCCTAGTAATAATGACTAGAGGAAGTAGTGAATACGGTCACGGTGTCTTACTCATGAAAGGTCAACCCAGTACAAGTATTCTTCTATCGAGAATGATGTTGAACCAGTCTAATTTGTGGGAGCTGGACAGCATAGGGATTAATGTAAATGAGGAAAGTCCAAATGATTCCTTTACTCAGGAACAATACCTGAAGGATGTTAAATGTGAATCTGGACATTACTGGGTGCGACTTCCGTGGAAGCTTGACCGTCCAGAATTACCTACTAATTATAGGATGGCGTATGGACAGTTAAAGGGCCCAGCTCTGCGAACTGAGCAAGACACCAAAATTGTTGACTGCTTATAATGATATAATTAATAAGCAGTTAAATAATAAATTGTTCTTACTTCAGGCGACGATAAATGCACACCTTAAATGCACAGGCGGTCCACTGAGCGAAGTAATTGGGTAAATAATCTTATGTGGACAATTTCCGGGTGTGACGTCAACTGAAGAGGAACTAATGAGGATATGTGAAGGGGTTAATGAAATAATGAAGAAATGTGCTGGGGCTGACTTGGGATACTGAGAGACTTGTTATTGTTAAAGTCTCAAAATTCCAGTATGCCCAATAAATTAATCCAGGGAGCATAGGCTTATGCCCCTGAGAGAATGGAACACTAATTAGTCCATTTTGAGGGATCAATAAATATAGATGGCCATGGAGTTGGTGCCTATATGCAGTAATGTGCTGGGGCTGACTTGGGATACTGAGAGACTTGTTATTGTTCAAGTCTCAAAATTCCAGTATGCCCAATAAATTAATCCAGGGAGCATAGGCTTATGCCCCTGAGAGAATGGAACACTAATTAGTCCATTTTGAGGGTTCAATAAATATGGGTGGCCAGTGAAGATGGGAAAATTGTACTCCACATTATGTAAGTCGTCTAGCAACGACCTCCGCCCGGCCGCAGTGTGGAAAATTTTTTGATTTTCCGAAACTATAGTGCCTAATAGGTGTTTAATGTGTCTATATGGGTCAAAAATGTATTTGAAAATAAGAGTAGAACCAAGAGTTCCCTTTGCGCATGCGCGGATGTGCGGGGGGGAGAGCGCGTATTGTTTTGAATGGTGGTGAGGAAGCTGAGAAAACATGGAACCACGAAACTGACGTTCACGGTGGCCTAAGGATTAATATAGGCCTCATTTCATAATAAGAAGTGTCGTAATTGTTCCTGGTGGAGAGTGAGGGAACGTGATTTACGGGACCACGGTAATAGAGTGGTAAAAGTGTGATAAGAGAAGGACCGGGTGACTGACGCGTCACAATGGACTGTGTCCTGGGGAAAATTACCCTTGGATTAATCATCACTCATCGGTCTCAGATCTTAATGGAGTGACCTCTAGTTTGTATAATAGTTATGAGACGTTAAATCGGCTTGTGAATTGTAATGTAATTAATGATAATAACGCTAAGTTAAGAGAATATGTGAAGTGAAATAAGTCGTTTGCTCCGAGTGAACACGTTAGACCTCGTTGTTAACGAGACGAGGAAAGGGAAACTCCTTGAGTCACGACGTCTAAAGCAGGACAAACCAGCGGATACCTCGTCCTGCTGGAATGAGAATCGTGTCGGTGTAGCAGGACATCGAAAATGAGATGGTGAATCAAGAAATGAGGAATATCAATCACCCACAGTTAAGTAACCCTTCTAGTTATAGCAACCTTAGACTGGCCAGTGGTGGTATGTTATAATTAGATAGGTTACGAGTGATCCAGCTACATCAAGTGACCACCAGAGAACATCTGGTAAGTAGTGGGATTATGTACAAATGTTTTCCTTGACGGATGTATCCATGTGTGTCCTACCCCCCCCCCCCCCTTCATTCAGTTAAACTAATATAATCTATACAGTCCACAATTAATTAGTAGCACCGTACTTGTGGGTGCTACCCAATCCATACTGGTCTCGGATAGATATGGATAAGATTGTGAGGTCGAGGGGACCACTTGGTGCGACCAGGGGTGGTTAAGTTTTCTCACATGTCTACACGGGGTGACTACGGTAAACAATATGATTGTCTCCCAATGAGATTACTGGTATGTATATAATGTTGAGGTACATACAGGTAAGCACCCTAGAAAATTTTCCATAGTTAGTGTGCAGCAATATTCCAGCCTAGATAGAACAAGTGACCTGAAGAGTGTCATCATGGGCTTGGCCTCCCTAGTTTTGAAGGTTCTCATTATCCATCCTGTCATTTTTCTAGCAGATGCGATTGATACAATGTTATGGTCCTTGAAGGTGAGATCCTCCGACATGATCACTCCCAGGTCTTTGACGTTGGTGTTTCGCTCTATTTTGTGGCCAGAATTTGTTTTGTACTCTGATGAAGATTTAATTTCCTCGTGTTTACCATACCTGAGTAATTGAAATTTCTCATCGTTGAACTTCATATTGTTTTCTGCAGCCCACTGAAAGATTTGGTTGATGTCCGCCTGGAGCCTTGCAGTGTCTGCAATGGAAGATACTGTCATGCAGATTCGGGTGTCATCTGCAAAGGAAGACACGGTGCTGTGGCTGACATCCTTGTCTATGTCGGATATGAGGATGAGGAACAAGATGGGAGCTAGTACTGTGCCTTGTGGAACAGAGCTTTTCACCGTAGCTGCCTCGGACTTTACTCTGTTGACGACTACTCTCTGTGTTCTGTTCGTGAGGAAATTATAGATCCATCGACCGACTTTTCCTGTTATTCCTTTAGCGCGCATTTTGTGCGCTATTACGCCATGGGTTTGTAGGCGCCCTTATAAACACAAACATTAAAAATCAGGAACGTGACGGTAAGCTGTCCAATATACAAAAAGAGTTAGAAACAGAAATACAAATAGCTAGAGCTTCATTTAAGGTTATTAATATAATATTCAAGAGGTTGCTAGTAGACTTGCAGTAAATCAACCATTCAAATCATTATGAAGCTGTGTGTAGTCTGTGGTCAGTCAAACAAACGGGCTACCACATGGATAAATTGTCATTTTTGTGGAAATTGGTGTCACGCTCCTTGTGCAGATATCCCAGAACTAGCTACAAGCAGTATTAAAACAGAGAAGTGTTTTTGGGTATGCCCAAATGAGGAAAATCTGTGGACTAAAATCACAAGGGTATTAAAAGAGGATAACATCAAAGCTGCTTTCATAGAAAACCTGGAAGCTTTCTACAACAGATGGGAACATAAAAAGTCCGGGCTGAATGGTACTGCCCTTGATACTGGCCATGTAGTCACAAACTGTAAGGCTGGAGGTGATGTCCTGGTAGTCAGTAAATGTGGGGCTGATAGTGCTGTCCTGGGAGACAGTAATGGTGAAGCTGGAGGTGCTGTCCTGGGAGACAGAAATGGTGAAGTTGGAGATATTGTCCTGGGAGACAGTAATGGTGAAGCTGGAGATTTTGTCCAGGTAGTCGGGAATTATACGCAGGAAGGAATACATATAAATGACCTCATAGAGGACAGGAGCCATAGTAGGGAAACAAGTGTAGTCAAAGATAAGATAAAAACCAATATTGCAAACCAGAAATACCGCAGGAAATAGCAAACAAGAGGACTCCAATAGCAATAGTGAGGATAAATTACCAAAAACAACTGGTGGGAGCTCCATTGTTGGTGCTAAGGAGGATAGGAATAAGACAGGGAAACATGCACCAACAGGGAATACAGTCACAGAAACCCAAGGCAAACGGAAACCAAGCCTGTGCACATACTATGCACTTGGTATCTGCTGGCATGGGAAATCTGGAAAAACAGATGGGACATGCAACTATGACCACCCTAGAAAATGTCATGCCCATATGACAACAGGAAAATGCAAACTCCCTTCCTGTAAGCTTTTTCACCCTGAAATGTGTACCTCTTCAGTACAGGAAAGACTGTGCTATAACTTAAATTGCCAGGCATACCATCTAAAGGGGACAAAAAGATACAAAACATCCAGGCCATGGGAAAACCTGGGTAGCCACAGCCACTCAAGAGGGAGAGGTTTTTTAGTGCCAGGAAGGAAAAAAAACTGGCAGGAAATGGCAGAAATCGTACACCAAATCCAGTCATTCCTGGAGTGGAACCACAGTCGATGGCCTCCACTCCAAACCAACAGATACAGATACTAATGCCGGAAAAAAAATCCCCCCCCAGTACCAACAATACCACCAGTCCGATAACATTCTTCTTTGCAAATATACAGGGTCTAAAGCCAGCAATAAACAACAAAATACCTTTCATCCGTGGACTGCTTGCAGAGGCAAAGGCAATGTTCGCGGCTTTCACTGAGACCCACATAAAGGATCACTTGGACAACGAAATATGGATCCCAGGTTACAACCTATACAGATGTGACAGAGTGAACAGGCAAAAGGGGGGGGTTGGCCTGTACATTGCAGAGTCACTTGTTTGCACAGAACTGCTTAATGCCTCAAATGACGTAGTGGAAGTTTTAGCAGTAAAGGTCGAGAACCAAAACCTAGTCATTGTGGTAGTCTACAAGCCTCCGGATGCAACATCCCAGCAATTCCAGGAACAGCTGTTAAAAATTGACCACTGTCTGGAAAATCTTCCAGCTCCTGCACCCAACATCTTGCTCCTGGGGGATTTCAACTTAAGGCACCTAAAATGGAGGAATATAGCAAATAATATTGTTGCAGTAATAACACCAGGAGGCAGCTCTGATGAAAACTCACACTCACACGAGCTTTTAAATCTCTGCACAAAATTCAATTTAAACCAGCAAATAATAGAGCCTACTAGACTGGAGAATACACTAGACCTCATCTTCACTAACAATGATGATCTGATAAGAAATGTCACCATATCAAAAACAATATACTCAGATCACAACATAATTGAGGTTCAGACATGTATGCGTGGAGCCCCAGACCGACAAAATGAGACTAGTCACGAGGGAGCATTCACCAAATTCAACTTCAATAACAAAAACATAAAGTGGGACCAAGTAAACCAAGTCCTAACCGATATAAGCTGGGAAGATATACTAAGCAACACAGACCCAAACTTATGCCTAGAACAGATTAACTCGGTGGCACTCGATGTATGCACAAGGCTTATTCCTCTAAGAAAAAGGAGGAGTAGATGTAAAATAGAAAGAGACAGGCGCTCCCTTTACAGGCGACGGAAAAGAATAACAGAGCGGCTAAAAGAGGTCAATATATCAGAAATGCGCAGGGAGACACTGGTCAGAGAAATAGCAAGCATCGAACTTAAGCTAAAAGAATCCTTTAGGAGTCAGGAATCGCGGGAAGAACTAAAAGCCATAAATGAAATCGAAAGAAACCCAAAGTATTTCTTCTCCTATGCCAAATCAAAATCGAGAACAACGTCCAGTATTGGGCCCCTACTTAAACAAGATGGGTCCTACACAGATGACAGCAAGGAAATGAGTGAGCTACTCAAGTCCCAATATGACTCAGTTTTTAGCAAGCCGCTAACCAGACTGAGAGTCGAAGATCAAAATGAATTTTTTATGAGAGAGCCACAAAATTTGATTAACACAAGCCTATCCGATGTTATCCTGACGCCAAATGACTTCGAACAGGCGATAAATGACATGCCCATGCACTCTGCCCCAGGGCCAGACTCATGGAACTCTGTGTTCATCAAGAACTGCAAGAAGCCCCTATCACGAGCCTTTTCCATCCTATGGAGAGGGAGCATGGACACGGGGGTCGTCCCTCAGTTACTAAAAACAACAGACATAGCCCCACTCCACAAAGGGGGCAGTAAAGCAACAGCAAAGAACTACAGACCAATAGCACTAACATCCCATATCATAAAAATCTTTGAAAGGGTCCTAAGAAGCAAGATCACCACCCATCTAGAAACCCATCAGTTACACAACCCAGGGCAACATGGGTTTAGAACAGGTCGCTCCTGTCTGTCTCAACTACTGGATCACTACGACAAGGTCCTAAATGCACTAGAAGACAAAAAGAATGCAGATGTAATATATACAGACTTTGCAAAAGCCTTCGACAAGTGTGACCATGGCGTAATAGCGCACAAAATGCGCGCTAAAGGAATAACAGGAAAAGTTGGTCGATGGATCTATAATTTCCTCACTAACAGAACACAGAGAGTAGTCGTCAACAGAGTAAAGTCCGAGGCAGCTACGGTGAAAAGCTCTGTTCCACAAGGCACAGTACTAGCTCCCATCTTGTTCCTCATCCTCATATCCGACATAGACAAGGATGTCAGCCACAGCACCGTGTCTTCCTTTGCAGATGACACCCGAATCTGCATGACAGTGTCTTCCATTGCAGACACTGCAAGGCTCCAGGCGGACATCAACCAAATCTTTCAGTGGGCTGCAGAAAACAATATGAAGTTCAACGATGAGAAATTTCAATTACTCAGATATGGTAAACATGAGGAAATTAAATCTTCATCAGAGTACAAAACAAATTCTGGCCACAAAATAGAGCGAAACACCAACGTCAAAGACCTGGGAGTGATTATGTCGGAGGATCTCACCTTCAAGGACCATAACATTGTATCAATCGCATCTGCTAGAAAAATGACAGGATGGATAATGAGAACCTTCAAAACTAGGGAGGCCAAGCCCATGATGACACTCTTCAGGTCACTTGTTCTATCTAGGCTGGAATATTGCTGCACTCTAACAGCACCTTTCAAGGCAGGTGAAATTGCCGACCTAGAAAATGTACAGAGAACTTTCACGGCGCGCATAACGGAGATAAAACACCTCAATTACTGGGAGCGCTTGAGGTTTCTAAACCTGTATTCCCTGGAACGCAGGAGGGAGAGATACATGATTATATACACCTGGAAAATCCTAGAGGGACTAGTACCGAACTTGCACACGAAAATCACTCACTACGAAAGCAAAAGACTTGGCAGACGATGCACCATCCCCCCAATGAAAAGCAGGGGTGTCACTAGCACGTTAAGAGACCATACAATAAGTGTCAGGGGACCGAGACTGTTCAACTGCCTCCCAGCACACATAAGGGGGATTACCAACAGACCCCTGGCAGTCTTCAAGCTGGCACTGGACAAGCACCTAAAGTCAGTTCCTGATCAGCCGGGCTGTGGCTCGTACGTTGGTTTGCGTGCAGCCAGCAGCAACAGCCTGGTTGATCAGGCGCTGATCCACCAGGAGGCCTGGTCACAGACCGGGCCGCGGGGGCGTTGACCCCCGAAACTCTCTCCAGGTAAACTCCAGGTCACACTTGTCGAAGGCTTTTGCAAAGTCTGTATATATTACATCTGCATTCTTTTTGTCTTCTAGTGCATTTAGGACCTTGTCGTAGTGATCCAGTAGTTGAGACAGACAGGAGCGACCTGTTCTAAACCCATGTTGCCCTGGGTTGTGTAACTGATGGGTTTCTAGATGGGTGGTGATCTTGCTTCTTAGGACCCTTTCAAAGATTTTTATGATATGGGATGTTAGTGCTATTGGTCTGTAGTTCTTTGCTGTTGCTTTACTGCCCCCTTTGTGGAGTGGGGCTATGTCTGTTGTTTTTAGTAACTGAGGGACGACCCCCGTGTCCATGCTCCCTCTCCATAGGATGGAAAAGGCTCGTGATAGGGGCTTCTTGCAGTTCTTGATGAACACAGAGTTCCATGAGTCTGGCCCTGGGGCAGAGTGCATGGGCATGTCATTTATCGCCTGTTCGAAGTCATTTGGCGTCAGGATAACATCGGATAGGCTTGTGTTAAACATATTTTGTGGCTCTCTCATAAAAAATTCATTTTGATCTTCGACTCTCAGTCTGGTTAGCGGCTTGCTAAAAACTGAGTCATATTGGGACTTGAGTAGCTCACTCATTTCCTTGCTGTCATCTGTGTAGGACCCATCTTGTTTAAGTAGGGGCCCAATACTGGACGTTGTTCTCGATTTTGATTTGGCATAGGAGAAGAAATACTTTGGGTTTCTTTCGATTTCATTTATGGCTTTTAGTTCTTCCCGCGATTCCTGACTCCTAAAGGATTCTTTTAGCTTAAGTTCGATGCTTGCTATTTCTCTGACCAGTGTCTCCCTGCGCATTTCTGATATATTGACCTCTTTTAGCCGCTCTGTTATTCTTTTCCGTCGCCTGTAAAGGGAGCGCCTGTCTCTTTCTATTTTACATCTACTCCTCCTTTTTCTTAGAGGAATAAGCCTTGTGCATACATCGAGTGCCACCGAGTTAATCTGTTCTAGGCATAAGTTTGGGTCTGTGTTGCTTAGTATATCTTCCCAACTAGCACATATGGAACTAATGGTCTGCCACTACAGATACCTATGGCTACACCTGAATATGGGGATGAGTTTGTCATTTCTCCCAATACACACAACTACAACAGTCAGACGGACACCACACAGGTAACCTCCCTGGAAATTGGAGATGAGTCAGATGCACAGGACCTACCTGCAATGAATGATGAAACAGAGAACACTAATGTAACCATGGTACCTGTTAAGGTGATAGGTGTTAAAGAAAGCACTAACCCAGAAGTGCCATCCTCTGGAGAGGCATTGGATTCGCCTGACCTTCCTCATATTATAACAAATTTCCAGAAAAAAATTAAGCATCTTGAACAGATCCTGACAAGTTTAATAAATATATGTAATCAGGATGATGCTCTTGAGCATGGTGATGATGTCAAAAGTGCAGCAATCTCCGTTCAGCTTCCAGCAATTTGTGAGAAAGAAGCCCATAACTTTTGCCTTCAAGACTTGCCTTTTAACTGGCTGCCAAAATGCCGAAAAATGCTTAAAAATAAAGGTCCTGAAGATAAAGACGTACAAACTATGCTATTTGCTCTTAAGTGTCTGCACACTGTAGTCAAAGCATAATAGTTTTACCATCTTATGAGCAAGAGATTGTAATAACTCACTACAATGGATACATTACAAATCTTTTCATGGAACATTGCTTCCATCAGGAAGCGGTTGCCTGACTTACATCATATTAGTGCAACCAAGAATATTGATGTCATCTGTTTGCAGGAATGTAGATTGAAAGATGGAGCACCTCCACCAAACTTGCCTGGATATGCAGCTTATAACCTAAGGTCAACCAACTGTTGTGTGATGTATGTCAGAAAGAACTTGTCACATTCACTCCTTTCCTTGCAGAGTCGAGTTAACATGCAGTATCATGGTGTCAAAGTATATGCAGGCGATTTTTCCATAAACATTTTTAATCTCTATGCCCCAGCGAACCAGCTTCGACCTGATGCTTTAAGAGATCGCATCAATAGTGAACCTACCATCATTCTTGGAGATTTTAATGCCAGACATAAGAATATTGGTGGGTCTATAACAGACACCAATGGAACTAAACTAGTGAGATTGCTAAATGAGCATGATAATGTTCGAATTGTGGGCACTACTGAGCCTACTCACATATATGGTGGCATACTAGATCTGTGTCTTGGATTTAATACATCATATACGATGCATGACTCTGTCATAGTTGATGATCTTCTATCTGATCACTTCCCAAGACTAACAACTGTCAATCTTGATCACATCTCCAGCAATCAAGGAGCTAAATACAGAAGGAGGAAACTTATTCTCAAACCAGAACAAAGAGACAACTTCATTAACCACTTGGATCAATGGTATAAGAATTACGAGCCCATTGGCACACAAAAATTTAATGATGATTTAATTACCACTATTGAGAGTGTTCTCACAGATCAAGTGGGCAGGAATAGGAAACAAAGACCCTCCACTATAAATAACAATAAAAACCAATGTAAATACTATAATGATCCACAGCTGCGCAATCTAACACATGCAGCTAGGAGGATTGGTAAAGCATACCGTGAATGTAGAACCCCAGACCTGCTCAGAACGTTCCAAGCTGCACTAACAAATGCAAGGAATAGAAAGGAAGAACTTAGGCAACAGGAATGGGAACAGTTTGTTAGTGGATTAAATAGGTCCACCCCTTTGAGTTTGGCTTGGAAAGGTATAAATAAAATAACCAGGAAAAAGACTGGCAATGTTGCTCATCCCTTTCCTCTTGAAAAAGCAAATGACCTCATAAATGACTGGTCCAAAACATCCAGGCATGAAAGCCTTCCATCTCATATTAAAAAAAATTTAGAGAGTACTTCTGAAGAAATTTTGAAACTGATTAATTTTATGAGCCAGAATATTGATGAGAGTGATTGCCTCTTTACCGAGTATGAATTAGATAATGCATTAACCAAAGGTCGATCAACTGCTCCTGGAGAGGATGGTATAACCTATGATATTCTCAGAACTCTAAGGCACGTGCCTGATAACCCTTTGTTGGCACTGTATAATCTCAGTTACATTGAGGGCGTTCTTCCTACTTCCTGGACCAATAGTCTCATTGTGCCTATCCCTAAGCCCCAACAGCCTGATACATTTAGGCCGATCTCCTTAACTAGTTGTCTTTGTAAAACTTTTGAAAGAATGATGCTTAACAGACTGTACTACAGAATCAGACATCAACTTTCCCCCTACCTCTATGGGTTCATGAAAGGTAAAAGTGTGCAGAACTGTATTTCCACCTTTCTCACTGCACACACCTCTACTAGTTTTACCACTTTTCTTGATCTAAAATCTGCATTTGATATTGCAAACAGAACCGTTATACTACATGAACTAGCCAAAATGAATATTGGTGGTAGCTTATTCTGCTGGATAATAGGATACCTGTCAAATAGAGTATCCTCTGTCCTTTACCAAGGGTTCAGAAGTGATTCTAAAGAAATGTCTTTAGGTACACCGCAGGGAGGAGTTCTTAGTCCCATGCTATTTAATATTCTGATTAATGCTCTCCTAAATGCTCTACCTGCCTCACCTAAACATATAGCTATAAGCTATGCTGATGATATCATGATCCATACAACAGGGCATAAGAAGATGAATACCATTCTTAATGAAGTTCAAGCAATTTGTAATCGACTAGGCCTCATAATATCTTCCTCTAAAACAAAGATATTAACAAGCAAACGACATCCCCCACCCATCTATTTGCAGGGTGAAATCATTAGCTACGTTAAAACTTACAGATATCTTGGTGTAGATGTACCCTTTAACAAATCCACTATACCACAACTAAACAAGAAATGTATAGCTAGGCTAAATGCTCTCAAAGCTGTTGCTGGCTACAATCCCAACTATGGTGCTAATGTGAGAATTGTGAGAACGATGTACATAGCCTATGTTAAGTCCTTAATTGATTATGCTGCTCCCATGTTGATATTAGCTAGAGAAAGTTCTCTCCGACCCTTGGAGTTAATGCAAAATGAAGCTCTCAGGATTATTCTTGGCTGTCCCAGATCTACAAAAGTTCTTAACATGAGGAAGGAGCTTGGTATTTCTAGTATCAGTGATAGGATTGTTGAAATTAACACTGTACTCGGTATTAGAATGTTGAGAAACGAACCAGACACTGTCACAGTGAATCTTACCAAGCGTCTAGAGGTAAATACACACAGATCTAAATGGATTGTGAAAACGTGCAATTGCATTAAGTTTTATAACCTGCATGAACTGTATCACTGTAGGCAACAAGAGCATTTCACCCCTCCATGGAAGATGTGTTCATTTAATATCACATACCTACAAGTCCCTCCCAAGAAGCTCATTGCTAGTAATCCCTTCCTTAAATCTCTTGTTAGAGCAACTGCTCAAGAAGAAATTTCTCACCTAGCTGGTAGTAATAAGTTATCACAAGTTATATACACTGATGGATCTAAACAGGAGTCTTCTGGCAGGGCTGCATCTGCTCTTGTTGCCACCTCCCTAGTTAAGAACGATAATAAATTTGTTGAGTTAGGCATAAGAATTAACAACTGGGCGTCTACACTGCAAACTGAATTGTTTGCAATCCTAATGGCGCTAAAGCTAACCTATGACACTGAGCTTGACTCTATCATCATTACTGATTCTATGTCATCATTGAAGGCTCTTGGCTCATATAATGACTCCAACAACATGCTCATTGGGGAAGCTAGGTATAGATACTCAAAAATTAGGGACAAAGGAATTAATGTACAATTGCTATGGATCCCATCACACATTGGATTACTCCTTCATGATAAAGTTGATATGTTAGCCAAGAAGAGTACCCAGAAGGAGAATGTAGAATATAACTTTGGTATAACTGTGTCTAGCATTAAGAATAATATTAGGAGAGAAGTAAATAATGAAAATGATTGTTATAGGAATGCAGTTAGAAGCCTGATTAGATCTATAACCCACTATGATAACATGAACGTAGATAAGTATGTTTATGGAGCAACTTGCAATGTGAACAGACTGACTGATGTTGTAGTGGCCAGGCTTAGGCTTGGTTACAAGTACTTCTGGCAGTTTGGGAGACACACAGATGATGATCAAACTAAATGTAAATTATGTGATCAGGCATATGGTCACTCTCTTGAACACTATGTGCTTAATTGTCCGCTTATTGAGGAATACAGAGACAGACAGTATAATAACCTATGTGACATGTCAAGATATCTTATTAATGAAAATAAGATACCAGATATACTAAGCAAATTTCCTAAATTTGCTTGTAACAGATAAGTGAACTATAGATATGTAGATATAAATCCATATGTATTCCTGTTAACCCTTTGGGGCCTAGTTCCTGGGCCTTTTGTGTATCCATATGCTCTCGCGCTGCCGTCCACAGGATGGATATGGGGTGCACAATAAACTAGCAACTTCGGTGGCAAAATCTAAAAAATCTGATATACATAGCCTCACCACAGGCTTACTGGTCGGAAATTTGATGCAATTGGCTTATCCCCTTATTTAAATTAGCCATCTTCCACATCTCCGGCACAACACTAGTTTGGACTGATGTGTTAAACAGGCTTGTTAGCGGCTAAGTTCCCACCAGCACTAAGTTCCCATTAAAACAGTTAGTCGGGCCCACTAAGTATAATGAGAATTCTACCAGTGCTGATGTCTTTGAAATCGACTAATGAAGCCTTATTGTAGTCATGTGCCTATTTAATTCTTCTTATTATTATTATAATCAAGGGGGAAACGCTAAACCCGTAGGATTATACAGCGCCTGGGGGGGGGATGTGGAAGGCATTCAGGCTTAATTTGGGGAACTGGAGCACAGATCCAATTCCCTAAATCAAGAGCCCCTCACCAACATCAAGGAACCTTCCCTGAGGGGTATTTAATTCTTAGAAAACTGGCCCATATGATCGAACCCAGATCCTTATTGTGCCCCCCTTGTTCTTCCAGTAAATGACAAACTAGCGACTAATATAATTATTTTCGATTGTTTTTTAAATTAAAACTGTTATATAATTGCCTCAATTACTTTCTTAGTGTGATCTAAATACAATATAAAAATATTGATTAATTAAGTTACTTGGAGTAATTATTGTTCAGTTGTTACTAGTGAACAGATTAGTTATAATAGTTCTTCCTGGATGTTAGACCTGGACGAGAACTATATTGTATCTTAGTACTACCTAGTTTATTACCTTTGTAACTTGTTCAGCTATCAAAACCTTAAAGTCCAGTTCCTGGAGCCATTATGTACCTCTGGAATCTTCTTGATTACCTCCCACAGGATGGGTCTGGGGTGCATGATAAAGATGTTAAACTAACTAGTTATAACAGTATTTCCTGGATGTGTTAGTCCTGTGTAACATGTAGGTTGTATGCAGGAGTGAAGGTCAGGGAGTGAAGGACTCCTTCACACTCAGTAAATATTGTAGCCTTGAAAACCACTCCTCTTATACTGCCACACGTATGATTTATATTACCTAGGAAGAAACTACATTATGTAACAAATATGAACGTTCTTGATATAACCACATTTATTTATAGTATTTATGAGAATAATATGACATTAGGCATTTGCCTGGGAAATTGACAATAAAATACAATGACAGTGACTTTACTGAATTACCCAAAGTTAATTAAATTATGTATGTGTGTGTTATATCATGTGTACCTTGAAGACCATTGTAAATGATGAGTGTGTTACGTAATAATCACCAGGAAAAAAGACAAGTGTTTCTTGACAATGGTCTTAGTTATGAAAAGTAAGCAAGTTTATTTAGGTACAAGTACACATAAATACAGCTGTACAAATTATCATACATAGTAACATGTGTAAATTATCTAGGATAACCCCCCCCCCAAAAAAAAAAAAAAAAAAAAAAAAGTCGAGTGACTTATTTCAGTTGGGGTTCTTAATGACTCACCACTGCAGCTTTTGGCCATCAGACCGAGGCCTTCCACTGGCTTACCCACCCACCACTTCAAAAAAAATAATATTATCATTACAGTATCATAATTTATATATGGAACTAGTAAGTGAAGGAGCTTTTTCCCCCGGGTGGTGGCAGCAAGGTGGTGATCAGCTGTGTCTGGTCAACAACAACAACAAGAAGAAGTCAGGTCAGACTCTCACACTCTTATTATTAACAATATATCTGTAAGATTGAACCTATTATCAGTCTTACCTTTTGCTTCATAAAGTGTTGGTGATTATTACTGCAGTTTCATTCTTAGTAAAATAGTTCCTTTGTAATATATTTTTTTGTATCGAGAGTATGAACTGTTCTTGTTTGTGGTTCAACTTTGAAATTTGTTTAAGGTAAATATAAATAAGTTACTTAATTATAATTTGTTATCTCCAATGAGTTATTTTGCTTTTGTTAAGTATAGTATGTGTCTGCTAATTATAAACATGTTTAAAATAATATTAATTAGGGACGAGGAGAGCAAAAAATTCTCAATATATGTTAAAGTTCAGAAAACAGAATATTTCTTTAAACAGTTACTGATAAAAACTAAATTGGTCTATATATAAAAAGAGAGAGAGAGTCTGGGGAGAAAGGTGAGCCACAAACTTTCTCAGTATCTGCTGTGTCAGTAGCCAGAGTGCAAGAAATATATGAGGAAAGATTAATTGGATGTACAAGAACCATAGATATTATTGCAATTACTGAAACTTGGTACAGCCTGAGAAATATGGACATGTCTACTGAATTCTGCATAGCTGTGTTTATTATTATTGGACCTCAGGATGCCAGTGGTTATCCATGGGCTGTTTAGTCTATTGTCATCTGTTTGCTTGTTAATGGGTATGTTTTATTTTCAAAGATTTGTATTATGTGACAGAATACAGGAACACTTGAGTTAATGTTTTTGCCATTTTGCAATTTTCTTTGCCAGTCAATGTTAGTGATTGACACAATAAATTATTCACTGATGTTTCATCATGAAACATAGAAGAAATTTTACTAGTTTTTGTTAAATTGACTATTAAGGCAGAGTATCAGTCAGTAGTGTTGTCTGTGATAATGTCTGCTGTTGGACGGTCTAGTATATTTGTCCAGATGACTTTAAGTAAAGTTGCACTAGTCTCGGTAGTTCTTGTAGGTTTGGTTACTGAAGGTATATACTGAAGAGCACCGTATTCGTGACTACGGTGCTCTTCACACCAACTCTAATGCTGAGGGGCTAATTTCCTCATCTTTTGTATATAGTTCAACTGTCTTCAAATTATGTCCTAGAATTTGTATTGATAAAGCCACTGGATGATGAAACAACTACATTAAAGATACCCAGATGTTGCATATACTGTCATCAAGGTATATACTGTTCAGGAAATTGGGTATACAGTGGACCCTCGACCAGCGATATTAATCCGTTCCTGAGAGCTCATCGTTAATCAAAATTATCGTTAGTCGAGTTAATTTTCCCCATAAGAAATAATGGAAATCAAATTAATCCATGCAAGACACCCAAAAGTATTGAAAAAAAAATTTTTACCACATGAAATATTAATTTTAATACACACAAACTGAAGAAGACATGCACAGTTACATGACACTTACCTTTATTGAAGATCTGGTGATGATTGATGGGATGGGAGGAGGGGAGAGTGTTGATGGTGTTAGTGTTTAGAAGGGGAATCCCCTTCCATTAGGACTTGAGGTGGCAAGTCCTTTTTCGGGGTTACTTCCCTTCTTCTTTTAATGCCACTAGGATCAGCTTGAGAGTCACTGGACCTCTGTCGCACAACATATCTGTCCATAGAGGCCTGTACCTCCCGTTCCTTTATGACATTCCTAGTGTTTCACAACATTGTCAGTGTCACACTTGGTTCAGGTTTCAATTCTTCACTGTCTATGTACTCCTTGAATTCCTGCACATGTTTTTCAGCTGCTTTTTGGTCCAAACTGGCAGCCTCACCATGCCTTATCACACTATGTATGCCACTACAATTCTTAAATCTCTCAAACCAACCTTTGCTGGCCTTAAATTCACTCACATCACCACTAGTTGCTGGCATTTTTCTAATTAAATCCTCATGCAACTTCCTAGCCTTTTCACATATGATCGCTTGAGAGATGCTATCTCCTGCTATCTGTTTTTCGTTTATCCACACCAATAACAGTCTCTCAACATCTTCTATCACTTGCGATCTCAGTTTCGAAAACATAGTTGCACCTTTGGCAAGAACAGCTTCCTTGATTGCCATTTTCTTGGCCACAATAGTAGCGATGGTTGATTGGGGTTTTGTGTACAACCTGGCCAGCTCGGAGACACGCACTCCACTTTCATATTTAGCAATGATCTCTTTCTTCATATCCATAGTAATTCTCACCCCTTTTTTCTGTAGGGTTGGCACTAGAAGCTTTCTTGGGGCCCATAGTGATTGCAGGTGCAATCACTAAAAAGGCTGTGACAATATGAAATGTTCCGATTGTATGCTTGGAAGTGACCGCGGTGGCTGGCTGGCTTGTAAACACTGGCCAGAAGTGGACGCGTCTCAGACGGAACAAATAGCGTTGGTCGAGTTTTTTAGCGCTAGTCGAGGCAAAATTTTTGCGTTAAAATGTATTGCTGGTCGGATTTATCGTTAATCGATGCCATCATTGGTCGAGGGTCCACTGTATATAGTTCTTTTGACTGATTGAGACAAATGTTAGTGTTCAGCAATTATTAGGTGATTTATTTTGTTTATTGTTAATGATGTTTGTGGATGAGAAGATTTTGTGCAAGATAATTACGAGTTTTGAGTGCTAGAAGCTACAACATTTGGCAGGCTTGTTTGAATGTGTTGGGTTGAGAGGATATCTTCAAAGACCATTTGGTTTATCTACATGTAATCTCCCTCTGATTTAAAATTGGTTAGTTAGGATGCTATCTTGCAAGAAATATGATCCTCTCCATCTCACAGCCTGACCTTCATGTGGCTGTGAGAAAGAGAGGGGTCTTGGCTTCCTTGCCGAGGGATCACTGCACCTCTGTGCTGCTTGCTGCCGATTTGAGGATAATTTCTCCACAGAGGAGGCGAGTGGTTTTTCTTGATTTAATTTGCTGTTGGAGTATGATCACAGTAACTTTTATGAAGGAATTTAGGGAAACCGGTTAACTGGACTTTAGAGTCCTGGAGGTGGAAAGCATGGTGTCTGCACTCAGGTGATGTGAGGATGGTCATTGCAGATTGGAGGGTCATCTGAGCTGTTATGTCAACATGTTCTGGCAAGACAGTGATTGAATGAATGATGGTGAAAGTATGTAATTCTTCTTTTTGGGGCTTCCCCCACCAAGGTGGAGTATAGCTGGTATGTTTAAAGAAAAATATTGTTTATCTGTAAATAATATTGCTTCCCTTCTAGGGGATACCTTGATGCTGATGAAGTGTTCTTGATCCAAGGATTTGGAGCTAAACTCCCCTTCCTCTGATCAAATCTTTTGTACCTACCCATTTCTCAGGCAGTGTGTGACTTACAGGTTCATTGCTTCCCCATTAATATACAGTATTATTATTAATTCATTGTATATTGAGAGGTATAGACTACAATATATTTTTTTTTTATTTTGTTTTTGTCAAAGAAGCACATTACCACTAATACTTTCAACAGCTAAGTGAAGGAGAATGGCAGCCAGTATTCAGCTGTCCCGTGAGGAACTGTGTGATGGGTTAGACCAGCTCTCGCTCCAGTTGCTGGAACTCATGGACCACCTCATTAAGGTACACTAGTTTTTTTTTACCAATACTAGTACATAATTACTGTACTTGTTTATAAACTGTAGCTAGGTAGACTGTGCCTACATTATATAACCTTTCAAGGGTACACCACTGTAATGCAGTTGAATTTATGCTAATATTGTACAGTATAAGGTATAGTACACATCTGTCCTGTTTCGTTGGGATTGATGTCAGGCTAATTGGATAAAAAACAGTGTAAGATTAGACATCTTGTAAATATGTACTGTATTTTGTTTTTGCTCTGTGTAGTTTTGAAAAAATATATAATTATATATTTTCACTATTGTATACAATTGTCCCCACAAATTTACAGGGAATGTGGCAGAGAGGGAAAACCTAGAAGTCCTGCAGAACTAGCAACCATGAATAATAAAATTATGTCTGCATAACACATTTTGTTTCAGACTTGGGTTCATTAAGTCTTGAAGAAATCATATCTTTGTAATATTTGTCACTCTAATCTGGTTAACATTGACATTCACAAACAAGAATGACCAGAATATAAATAGATTTGGACATAAGAAAGCTATTGAGCATAATTTGAATGAAAAGTTATGGTTAATATTCAAGCCAGAAAAAAATTGCTGTCAGAAACCCCATGGATGATCAAGTCTCATTGATACTGACAATATGGATGAAAGGACATATATACTTAATATGTCTTTATTGGATGCATTTTATTCCTGGGACCTTGGTCACTCTAAATGATACAAGAGAATGAAAAAAGTGTAGTATATATGTACCTGACAGTGAAAGTCGCTGGTGATGGTCGGGTGAAGGCATGAGGCCATCTAATTGGTGGGTCACGTGGCAGCCATGAAGAATCATGTAGAAGTATCATTTGTGCTAGAGTAGTTGAGATGATACGGTTGCCAGCCCTTTTTTCTTTGGTATCAGAGTAACAATTATGGAGGCTTTAATACAGTGGAGCCTGTCTGTTAGGTTCTCTGTAGATCACGTCAGCATTATTCCATTGCATGTGATGGCCCTCTTTTGACCTGTGTACATAAACAATACATGTATTGTCTTGATTGCAAGCATATTTGTGGTCTTGGACACATGTGGAAAGATTTCTACCAGTTTCTCTCATATAGTTCTTATTGCAACCTCAGCATGGTATTGTGTATACTTCTGCTTCACTGCTGGCTGTGTCATAAACATCTGGTGGCCCGGTGGTCTGGTGGCTAAAGCTCCCGCTTCACACACGGAGGGCCCGGGTTCGATTCCTGGCGGGTGGAAATTCCGACACGTTTCCTTACACCTATTGTCCTGTTCACCTAGCAGCAAATAGGTACCTGGGTGTTAGTCGACTGGTGTGGGTCGCATCCTGGGGGACAAGATTAAGGACCCCAATGGAAATAAGTTAGACAGTCCTCGATGACGCACTGACTTTCTTGGGTTATCCTGGGTGGCTAACCCTCCGGGGTTAAAAATCCGAACGAAATCTTATCTTATCTTATCTCTTATCTTATCTTCTACCTGATGAGTCTGATGGAAGACATGGTCATGGCAGCTATGCAGATGTTACTTCTAGAAGGGGCCTATGTGGTGGTGTTGGCCACTTCTCCAGGTAGAATCAAGAATCTGGGTTTCTTGATAAAGGCATTGTTGTTAGAGTTGCCTTTATCTGCACTTTTGTATAAAGAAGTACGTATAAGCATGTTAAGGTATGGCTAATGTACTGGAACTTTTCTAGGAATTCAGGACTGGAGATATGGAAAACCCAGTCACACCTCTTTTGGTGCTTATCATGGTGCGAATAGAAATGAGTAAGGTCTTTCTGTAGACCATAAAAGACAAACTTCATTGAGTGGCCTGCATAGAAGGGCATCAAGGAATGGTAGTTTGTCTTCATTTTCCACTTCAAAAGTGAATTTGATTATACTGTACTTTGTTGAGCTTATGAAGAAGGTTTAGTATGTTACCACAAGTCTTATGCAGTATATGACAACAGTGTCAACATACGAGCCATGTGACTGTTAGAAATGATATTGCGAAAAACCTTCACCTTTATTATTGAATTTTCTATTATATAGACTTTGCTATCTCATTCTCTTGTATTTCTTGGAGCGCCTAAGGTTCCAGGACTAAAATAAATGTATCCAATAAAAATGTTCTAGGTATATGCATGTGTTCTTTCATCCATAATTAAGTAATTAAGTCTATTCATGAGTTGCCCTTTGGGTAAAACATTGGATAATCAAAATCACAAAGGAGAGGAGTCTGAGAATTTATAGGGATGACTTTATTCATTTTATTTTTAATTATTTTTTCTGATGCTGTGGTTCTGTTTCTCTACATTTTAGAGCAACATGTGCTTGGAAGAAAATCTGAGGAGTGGGTTCTTCCACTTAGGCAAGACACGCTTCACACTTGGCATGAATGCAGTCAGTTCATTGCAATTACCAACCAGTGAAAGTGAAGTGAAATCTCTTGCGGCAGTAATTAGCACGCCAGTGGTTCTGGAGAATTATTCTGGTGACATCATGTATCACACTGTTGATACTAAGTTTTTGGATCCTATAGTTACAGTTCAGGATGATGAGACAGGTAAAATGATATCTTTAGAGGGCAATGATCATGATAATAAAAATCAAGGACTGAGAAAAAGGGGAACAAAAGTTGATGGAAAACAAACTTCTGATGAAGTAAGTGAGAGTGACTTGAAAAAGGGAAGCAGTGTCAAAGTGAAACCCATAAATCGTGATCCAATCCGCTGGTTTTCAGTTTTACCACCTCAGACTCTAAAGCATGCACAACAGGACTTCAAGACAGCCATTCAGTTGATTGCTCAGTGTGCTACAACACAGTTAAAACTCAGAGCTGTAAGTAAGGAATATAAACGCCTTCATGAAATAAAACGCAAGTTGGATACCATTGAAAAAGAGGCATGATTATATCAAAATTGTAAATAAACCTAATGGTTATAAGTAACACACTTCAGTTGTGCCTCATTTTTTTAACTTGAGAATTCATGATACATTCCTTTTTCTGACCATTTATTATTACAGGTATAGTATAGGCAAAGCTCTTAGGTAAAGCGCATTGCTTACTAAACTTTCAGCTCTAAATGACCCCCATGGGTCTAGTGCTTCTTTGTGAGACAAAAGATAACACAAATAAAATTATATGTATTACCTTATTACTGTTATTTCCTTTGGACTGTTCATAATTATAGCTCATGAAGATGGCAAATTACATGACTGATGTACTGCAAGGTACATCAGTATAGGAGGACCCTGCTTTACAGTGCCTTGCTTTACAGCACTTTGCTAATGCAGCAGTTTTCAGTTATACCCATTCTTCATTTATTCAGACTTCCTACAATAAATACATTCACCACTCACTATGAATGGTTATAATTATGACCATAATTTTTAAAGAGGTGGACCGGAAGCCAGCCAAAGGCCTTGGTCCAAGTGACTAGAAGCTCCAACAGCGGGTCATCATATGACTAAGACCTGCGTCAGGAAGCACTTGTCTTGTTTCCTGACAAACCTTACCTAACCTAACCTATAAGCTATGGACAAAAATATTTTAAGGTAAGTAATATGTGTACTGTACTGTTTATGCATTTTTATGCCTAGCTCTGTTGTTCACTTATAGTGTAAACATTATCATGCTTTTATGCGTGTTTGAAAGTTAAAAAAAAGATGTTCTTTTGCTTTACAGCAGTAGCTGGAACCTAATCTGCTGTATAAGCAGGGCCTCTGGCTGTACACCTACATAAACCTAAGTAAACTGATTCAGTGATGTACTGTAGCTGAATAATAGATATTGTGTACACCTGCATCAATTCATAGTGCACAGGTGATGTACTGAAGAAGTGAGTATCATTTTCCATGCACAACGTACTACTGCAAATCCAGCGTTGCATTTGAGGAGAGACTTTTAAATGACATTTGGAAGTTTCAAGGTCTGGACTCCTCTTGCACTAGGTTTAAATTTACTGAAACATTAATAAAAAAATGCAGACTGTTATGTACATTTAATAATATGCTAACTAAACAAATCGTATGTTGAAGGGAAGCATTTCTGAAGGGTAAGCAATTCTTACCTTGTTTGTTATGAATGCATGACACTGGTTATAGACATATACTGTATATAATGAGAGTATGTTACAGATCCCAAAACAATTAGTATCAAAAGATAGTCTCAGACAAAACAGTATAAATCCTGACACCACCTCATTTCTGTTGTGATTGCTATTTATTACTGCTTCATTGCAAAGTTTGAATGAAATTTATTTTTTATTTCAAGTGGCATTTTTGTGATGTTTAACTATGAAGGTGATTATTTCTCATCATTGGGTTGTTGGACCAATTTTGGCCTAATAGAGACATAATTGTCTTGGTGGATTTGGGTACTAAAAGTGTTAGCTTCTTATCTGTCATAACCCCTCAAAATTAAGTCTCATCAGTGATGCAGTTATAAAAAAAATTTATCTAGAATGATAGAGAATATTTCTTATAAAGGTAATGATACAGAAAATGCAAAATTTGATGTAAAACTTATGGAATTACACAAGTGTGAAGTTGAAGGTTGGGGAAGCATTGTATGCAGCTGTGATTTCTTGCACTGTAGAGGCATTTTTAGGTCAGTCCATTCCTCAAACTGACTTGGTTTATGGACATTTCACTATTATGCCTTTAATACTATCAAATGCCCACAAGAAATTGCCAATTCAGCAATCAGAACTACCCTATAAAGGACTCAGATTTTGGTAATTTGACCAATATTATATAAAATTCAGCAAATTCCAGTTTAAAAACAGTCTAAACAAATGCTGGAGGCATTACAATTTTTGTTAATCATGTTCCCAGACCTCTTCTATAAAATGCTTTCCCTTTATTTTGAATCCATTATCATACAAAAAATTAAAGTGTGCCTTATTTCTTGGCTTGTAAAAGATATCCGAGATGGTTGGTCATGGTTTAGACTGTCCCAATAACTGAAACAGACTGGGGGACAAGCTTCTGCTCTTCTTAGGAAAATCACAAAACATCAAAAATTTTCACCACTTTGAGGTCTTTCAGTTTTTTTTCCGGTCTTTAACCAAACAAAATCAAATCTATTTCACTAGTGTGTTTTTTTGGTTTATCAGTTGGTCCCAAGAAACAACTAACAAAACCATGAAAACTAACCTACTAAAAGAAGCCTCAAGCTTGCTAGTTTAACCCAAACTTGCTAGTTTAACCCTGGAAATGGGAAGTACATACAATGCCTGCACTTTAAAGGAGGGGTTTGGGATATTGGCAGTAGGGAGTTCTAAACTGTTGTACCTGAGCACCTCTGCAAAGAGTGATTATGTATGAGGGATGGTAAAAGTGTTGAATGATGATGAAAGTTTTTTCTTTCTTTTTGGGTCACCCTGCCTCGGTGGGAAACAGCTGACGTGTTGAAAAAAAAATATTTGACTGCTGTCTATATTAAATAAAAAGCAACACACCATGCCAGACACGTCATACAAGGAGCCATGTGTGCCTGTTGTGCCTATATTTCGTCATATGCTACTGCTACTATGTGTGCAGTATGGAGAAAGGTGTGAAAATTAACAGGTAAGTACTTGTGTAAATTAGCACCAGTACTTGACACTGCTGACACAGAGTTAGCAGATCCAGTTGCCATCAATAATACCATAGGATATTTTACCTAGGTCTCTCATGGGCCACACCAGTCACCTGCTTGCTACAATATCTTCTTTAAACTTCAACACTTGCACAGATGAACCATGTAATGTTCCATTTACTGTTCTTGAACTTACAGTACTTCAGTATTTTTAAAGTGTCAACTTACGGCAGCTAGTCCCAGTGATGTACAGAATATTTCAGATTGCATTTCTTGATATTATGTTTTTATATCGATATTCAAATCAATTTCAAAAATAAAATCCTTTGTGGATTTGACTAAGCTTTTGCATTATAAAATTGAGGCAAAAATTGAAATAAGGTTGATTCCCATGCTGAACTTTCCCAGGCACATAGATTGTCTTAGAGAAAAAAACCTAGCTTGATGTAAATGAAGCAGTGTGGATGAATGGTCCAGTTTGTGGAGTGGTTCATTATTTTATTCCTTCAGTCCCCTCAAGGGAGGTTCCTTGATGCTGGTGAGGGGCTCTTGATCTAGGGAATTGGATCTGTGCTCTGGTTCCCAGAATTGAACCTGAATACCTTCCATCCCCCTTTCCCCCCTGCCACATGCACTGTATATAATCCTATGGGTTTAGTGCTCCCCATGATTATAATAATAATAATTATTCCTTCATTCAGGATGTACTTGTTTCAAAAGAACTTTTCACTGAAGACTCCAGTGTAAGTAAGTCACATTGTTTGGGTTATCCTGGGTTAAAGCTACATTGTTTGCTTTTTAAGTGCCCATAACACATGTGTTTCCTTAAGACCATTTAAAAAAAAAAAAAAAAATTGAATGCTTTGTACACAAAACTAAATATAACTTACTCCTCACTCTTGATAATTCCCATAGTCATCCTTTAGTCTTGTAGTCTCTACCAAAATGTGAAAGCTGAGTTTATACTACCAAATGCAACATCTTGGATCAACCACTCGATCAAGGAGTAACTGAAACATTTAAGTGCCACTATGTAAGTTAAGACACATGTGCAACATTTGGATAAAGATATCCAAATTTTGCACATGTGTCTTAACTTACATAATGTCGGTATTTTATACCTTTCTTCCACAAGTGCCACTACGCATGCAGGGTGGTGCAGAAACTCTGCAGCATTGGATGACTACATGAAATACAAGAGTGCCAGAATTTTGGCATTAAGTCAACATTGCACATTCAGTATGTAATGTAAAGTTTTCATGGGATCATGTGCTGCAATTAACAATAAATGCAGGCTTGAGAAAATTATTGCCTATTGTGGAGGAAAATTTGACAGGTTTTTCCTTAGTAAAGTCTGGTTCAGGAAATTGTAGATCTGGCAAGGAGGGTTCCAAGTGAAGACTTTGAAGATTTTCAGCCAGAAGACGTGTGTGAACTCTTAGACTATGATGAACACACTGCAGAGGAAATGTCGGAGGAGCTTGATAATGTGATAGAAAGGAATCGTTTAACAGAAGAAAATGAGGGAGAAGAACCAGGACCTCAACAGTTGATGCTCAAGAGACGTTTAGCATTACATAGCAGTGGTTAATTTGCAGACATTTTGTCTGAAAAAGACCCTGACACATCTAGAAGCATTGCAGTATTTTATCCACGGTGGTATATTACAAACCATTCTGGAAAAATGCCCTGACTTTAGTTACTGTAAATAAAACTAATACGTATTTGCATTAATAAATCATTGCAATTGTGATCAGGTGTGGACGTGTGAATGGTTCATTACCTCTGTAACTTGTTCAGCTGTCAAAAGTTTGGGGCCCAGTCCCTGGACCCATTATGTACTTCTGTAATCTTTTGACTACCTCCACAGGATGGTAGTCAAGACACACTTGACTTTAGACTAAAAGTGACTTAGTAAGTTTATTGACGTACATGTGCACATAAATACAGTTACACAAATTATTACACACAGTAACATATGTGTAAATTACCTAGGATAATCCAAAAATTTCAGATGAAGTGACATTTCTATTCAGGTCTTGTTACACTATCTTTGACATTTTTGTTTTCGCTCATAAATTCACCCTTCACACAGTTTTCATTAGTTTGTTAAAGGACCCCAATGGAAATAAGTCACTTAGACTTTTTTGTTATCCTAGGTTCTCTACACATATGCTGCTATGTATGATAATCTATATAACTGTATTTGTGTATACCTGAATAAACTTACTGCCCTACCTCACTGCCCACCCAATTATTCTACCTCCCCTAACCTATCCCCATCCAACCATCCACTCACTCCATCTAACCTACTGATCTCGCCCACACACCCATCCATCCATCCCATATATTCACCAGCAGGTGAGTGGATCAGTGACCCAAGCAGCAGGTGTGTGTGGGTCAGCAACCCACCAGCAGCTGGTGTGTGGGCCAGCAACCCACCAGCAGCAGCAGGTGTATAGGCCAGTGACCCACCAGCAGCAGCAGGTGTATGGGCCAACAATCCACCAGCAGCAGTGGGTGTGTGGGTCAGCGACCCACCATCAGCAGACGAGTGGATCAGTGACCCACAAGCAGCAGGTGTGTGGGTCAGCTACCCATGATCAGCAGGTGTGTGGATCAGCGACCCACCAGCAGCAGGTGCGTATAAGAACATATGAATGGAGGAACACTGCAGAAGGCCTACTGGCTCATACAAGGCAGGTCCTAATCAAAACCACCACTACCCAAAGCTACCCAAGAATTTACTCCCTTACCTACAACACCAATCAAACCCAGCCCCTCAGACTCGTACATTTGTCCGATCTCTTTTTAAAGCCACCCAAGGTCCTAGCCTCTATCACTCTACTCAGAAGACTGTTCCACGCATCCATGACTGTTTGAAAACTAGTACTTGCCTATGTCCTTTCTAAATCTAAATTTATCTAACTTTAATCCATTATTTTTTGTTCTTACCTGGTTTGATATTCTCAGTATTTTATTAATATCTCCTTTGTCTATGCTCATCATCCTCTTCAAGGGGGGCTCCTTGGCGTGGTGAAGAGGCTCTTGGTCTGAGGAATTAGCCCTGTCGGTCTTCTTCCTCAGACCGAACCTAATTACCCCCCATTCTCCCCTCCCCTATCCCATCCTCCCCATCCTCCCTTTTTTCCATTCCTCCTCCTCCTCCTCACCCCTCCCTTTTGCCCTTCCTCTTTTTGGCCTTTGGGATGTCTCCCACAGGCGCGCTAGTTCCTAGGTAGGGGAAAGGACACCGGGGTCCATCCCATTCCGTTGAGGTTCTTGGCGGTGGCATAGTTTGCCGTGGAATCTGGATTGCCTGGGGATGTCCCGATCCCTCTCCGGTATCCCGGAGTAGCTTTGGGTGTCTTTCGGGCGACGGGTGTATCTCTGGAAGCCACCTTTAGGATTCCGGGGGTGGTGGCCGAAGGAGGTATGCTTTGTGGTGGATATCCGGCCGCCCTCTCTTTTGTCCACCGAGGTAGCTCAGCAGATGTGAGGTTGCTATCCCGGATTGCTGGTTTACTGGCATGAAGGGTAGGGTATGGCACAGGTTCCATGCTGCATCTGCGCTACTAGCGGTGTTGAGGTCCTCTTGGGCGAGGAGGGAGATTTCCGGCCCTTTCATTCCTCCTGGGAACTATTCCTCCCCACTCCCCCCTTTTTTATTCTTTTTTATTTTTATTTTCTTTTCTTTCTTTTTTTTTTCTTAAAAACAAAAAGCAAAGGAGTAACCTAACCATGGCAGCCCTAGTCCATGAACCCACTACCCCCGGGCCCCTTCTTGATACCGCACCCCATTCTGACCCTGCCTTGTGTTTAGACCACTCTTCGGACACTCCTGATGCCCCTGTACCTCTTGCTGGTGCTGTTTCCTCACCCGCTTCAGGTACCGGGGCTTCGACTGACTCCTTCGATTTGTCTGAACTCCGCTCTCCTTTGACTATGCTTCCGGCTTCTCCCTCTACGGTACGGCAATTTTCGAATCGCCCGCCCATTTCACGCCGGACCAACTCCGGTCCTACTCCTAAACGCCAACGTCAATCTCCTGATGATGCTCCTTCGTTACCTTCCCATTCTACTCGGAAAAGACCGACACATCAAGCACTCCCTCTCCACGCTCAGTTTCGGACCACACAGTGGACTAAATTCTTTACTTTAAGACCGACTTCTTCTGCCTACCTTTCTGACCATAGTATTGGCAAAGCGCTCCTGCGTCATGTTGGTAGAGATATTTCATTTCATGCTCTCAAGAGCGGTATGCGCATCGTCACTGTCCAGAATGCTACCCAAGCTCATGATCTTTCTCTCCTTTCGAATATCGATACTACTCCTATCACTATTGAAAAACATCTTTCTCTCAATTCTTGTAGTGGTACTGTCATTCTGCCCCATACCATAGTCCAACAGAATTTCCAGTCATGTGGCAATGACATTTTTGAACAGCTGGAACTCCAGGATCTCCCAATCCTCAAAGTAGACACTTATGTCCTTCCTGCCCGGGGGCGGAGACGTTACCCTTGCAATGTGGCTCGTTTAACTTTTGACAGCCGAGAACTCCCGTCCTCTGTATATGTCGCGGGACATAGGTTACAAGTTCGAAAGGTGATACCTACACCGCAACAATGTAGAAATTGCTGGCATTTTGGTCACCCAGCGAAATATTGCAGATCTATGGCCGAATGCCCAGTCTGTGGTGCCGACGACCATTCTAATACATCTTGCAGTCAACCTCCATCTTGCCTTAATTGTAATGAAGCTCACCCTTCGTACTCCCGCCGTTGCCAGGTCTACTTAAATGAACGTGAAATCCGTTGCCTCAAAGAGGCAGAAGGTCTCCCTTATGCTATGGCAGTTACCCATCTCCGCCTCCAAGGGAGACTACCCTGTGTTTCTTATTCTCGTGTTTCCAAACATCCCCCCACTTCTGGGGTACCATCTTCTGCAGCCTCCTCTGTTGTTACCCCTCCCATAGCCACTACGGCATCTAATCCTTTTGCTGTCCTTGGCTCTGACGTCCCGACTACAACTCAGTCTGTTCTCACATCTTCGCGTCCTTCCTCACAAGCCCCAGTATCGACAAGACCTCATACGACACCTAATACCAATCACCCCTCTACTCACAAGTCCAAAAAATCCACATTGCTCAAATCTTCTTTGCCCCTTCCTTCCCTTCTTCCACCTCCACACTTTACCTTTCCAGTCTCTGTACCTAGTTCTTCCCCTCTCTCTGGCTCTATTACAAGTGTGGAGATTCACCCTCCTCCTCATACTATGCCTTCCACCCCTGTCCCCTCCCAAGTTTCTCCCTCTTCTGCCACCTCCCAGGTTTCTGCCTCTTCTGTCCCCCCCCACACTTCATCTCCAGTCCCTTACACTCTTCCCTCCCCCTCTACTTTGGTACAGTCCATTACTGTCCCAATCTTTACTCACCCTCCTCCTTCTATCTCCAATATGGTCTCCCATACATCTTTGAATTCAGAAACACTTGAAGCCATTTCAGAATATATTGCAGAGACTAAACCTTCAATGGACACTGATTCACTTCCTGTTCCTTCTCTTCCCTCTCCTCCATCTTCACAACCCCATTCTTCGCAACGCTCCGTTCCTTCGCTACTTGAACATCTTCCAATGCCACCACATGTTGACTTTTCTAACCCCTCTAGTCCGTAGGTGCCTTTACCTACAGATTCCTGATATTTTCTTCATCGCCTATCATGGCCTATTTACAGTGGAATATCCGCGGCCTCAGGGGTACTCGGGGTGAGCTTCAGATGTTGCTTTCCAGGTTTTCCCCTGTTGGTGCTTGCTTACAAGAACCAAAATTACACTCGGCTGTTTTCCAACCTATCTCAGGCTATAATTTATTGTATTCTTCGGATCCTTTCTCAGATGGGACCTTTAATGAAAGTGCCCTTCTTCTACGCAATGATATTCCGTACTGTCAACTATTTGTCCATACCTCGCTGCATTACACTGCAGCCCGTATCCACTTGAATAAGTGGTTTACAATATGTTCTTTATATCTCTCTCCTTCTCGACCATTTTCTATCCCAGACTTTGCCTTTCTTGTTTCATCCTTACCACCACCACTTCTGTTACTTGGTGATTTTAATGCCCACCATTTCCTCTGGGGGGGTCTCATTGTGACTCACGTGGCATTCAGTTGGAGGATTTTCTCGCCTCTCACCCCCTCCGTGTTTTAAATACGGGTACTCCCACCCATTTTGATCCTCGTACTCATACTCTCTCTTGCATCGATCTGTCAGTCTGCTCTTCCTCCACTGCACTAGACTTCACCTGGTCTGTTCTACCAGACTTACATGACAGCGATCATTTTCCGATCATTCTTACTTCTCCTTCCTATTCACCACCTTTCCGTAGCCCTCGCTGGCAATTTGATTGGGCAAATTGGGATCTTTACTCACACCTCACTGCTTTTAGTGAGGTTCCTTCTTCATCCTCCATTGATGAGCTCCTACACATCTTCTCGACGTCAGTTTATACCGCAGCTTCTCATTCTATACCCCAAACCTCAGGCAGGCATTCTCAGAAGTGCGTGCCTTGGTGGTCTCCTGCTTGTGCTCGTGCAGTACGTTTGAAACGTGCTGCATGGGGCAGGTACCGGTACAATAGAACCGCTGAGAGACTTCTTGATTTTAAGCAGAAGCGTGCGATCGCTCGCAGTGTCATCCGTGAAGCTAAACGCACTTGTTGGCGAGACTATGTTTCCACCATCACCTCTGCTTCTTCTATGAGTGCAGTCTGGAAAAAAGTGAGGAAATTGAGTGGTAAATACTCTCCTGACCCAGCTCCTGTTCTATGGGTCGCTGGTGTTGATGTAGCAAACCCTCTCGACGTTGCCATTGAACTTGGCACACATTTGGTCCGTATTTCCCGAGGGCTCCATCTATGCCCCTCGTTTCTTTCCTCAAAGTCTGCCAGAGAGTTAGTACCCTTGGACTTTTCTTCTTTCAGAGAAGAACAGTATAATGTGCCTTTTACACTTCAAGAACTGGAGGCAACGCTCTCAGCTTGCCGATCATCGGCAGCTGGGCCTGACGACATTCATATTCGTATGTTACAACATTTACATCGGTCAGCCCTTGTAGTCCTCTTACACCTCTTCAATCTTATTTGGGCACAAGGAGTTCTTCCCCAGCTGTGGAAATCTGCCATTGTTCTCCCTTTCCGCAAACCGGGTACAACAGGACATGATACCTCCCACTATCGCCCCATCGCTCTTACTAGTGCAGTTTGCAAAGTGATATTTAGAGGCACACAACAGTCTCTCCGCTAGTCAATATGGCTTTCGTAAGGGTCGTTCTACCATAGACCCCTTACTACACTTGGATACGTATGTTCGTAATGCCTTTGCGAATAATCACTCAGTTATTGCCATATTTTTTGACCTTGAGAAGGCATATGACACAACTTGGAGGTATAATATTTTGGCCCAGGCCCATTCCTTAGTCCTCCGAGGCAATCTACCATCCTTCCTTACGAACTTTTTAACTGACAGACATTTTCATGTTCGAGTCAATAATGTTCTTTCCCCGGACTTCGTCCAAGCTGAAGGTGTCCCTCAGGGATGTGTTCTAAGCACAACACTTTTTCTCCTTGCTATAAATGATTTGGCCTCTGTTCTTCCACCCAATATTTGGTCATCACTCTATGTTGATGACTTCGCTATTGCTTGTGCAGGCGCTGACTGTCATCTTATTGCAGTTTCTCTCCAGCATGCGGTCGACCATGTTTCCACTTGGGCCACCACGCATGGGTTTAAATTTTCAAGTACCAAAACTCACCAAATTACTTTCACTAGACGCTCTGTTATCTCCGATCATCCTTTGTATCTCTATGGCTCCCGTATCCCCGAACGTGATACAGTCAGGTTTCTAGGCCTTCTCTTTGACCGTCGGTTATCCTGGAAACCTCACATAACCTCTCTGAAGGCAACTTGTCACAGCCGGCTAAACCTTCTTAAAACCCTTGCTCATCTTTCCTGGGGAACTGATTGTCGAACTCTGCTTCGCCTACATTCAGCCCTCGTTTTATCGAAACTCGATTATGGTGACCAGATTTATTCCGCGGCCTCTCCTGCTACTCTCTCTAGCCTTAACTCTATCCATCACCAAGGATTACGTTTGTGCCTTGGTGCTTTTCGCTCTTCCCCTGTTGAGAGCCTCTATACAGAAGCGAATGTTCCATCCTTGTCTGATTGCCGTGATGCCCATTGCCTTCGCTACTATGTACGCTCTCACGATCTACACAATCCTTCCATTTATAGAATGGTCACCGATATTAGTAGACATTCTTTATTCGTTCGCCGCCCCTGTTTGCTCCGTCCCTTTTCTCTTCGCTTTGATTATAATAATAATAATTTTCTCTTCGCCTACATTCACTCTTGTCTTCCCTTCAGTTACCACCTTTATATGTTCATGTAGCATCTTTTTTTCCTTACCCCCCTGGGAAGTTCCAGCTGTTCGGGTCTGTTCTTTCTCACTCCCTTGCTCAAAAGCTCAACTGCCTACGGTGGCTTCCCGCTCTCTTTTTCTTGATCACTTCCACTCCCATTCTCATGCCACCGCTGTGTACACAGATGGCTCTAAGTCTTCAGATGGCGTCGGATTCGCAGCAGTGTTTCCGGACAGCGTCGTGCGGGGACATTTACTATCTTCAGCTAGCATTTTTACTGCTGAACTGTATGCCATTCTTGCAGCACTTATTCGTATCGCATCTATGCCTGTGTCATCATTTGTAGTAGTCTCAGACTCCCTTAGTGCTCTACAGGCTATACGAAAATTTGATACATCTCATCCCCTAGTTCTCCGTATCCAACTTTGGCTACGCCGTATCTCTACCAAACATAAAGATATTGTTTTTTGTTGGGTCCCTGGTCATGTCGACGTACAGGGCAATGAACAGGCAGACACTGCTTCGCGGTCAGCAGTACATGACCTACCAATTTCCTATCGAGGTGTTCCATTTCTGGACTATTTTGCTGCAATAGCTACCCACCTTCGCACCCGTTGGCAACAACGTTAGTCAACTCTGCTCGGTAACAAACTTCATTCTATTAAACCGAGCATAGGTTACTGGCCGTCTTCTTGTCATCAGTGCCGAGGTTGGGAGACCACTCTCTCCCGCCTTCGCATTGGTCACACTCGTCTTACTCATGGGTATCTCATGGAGAGGCACCCTGTTCCTCTCTGTGAGCAGTGTCAAGTTCCAGTATCGATTAGCCACATTCTGTTAGACTGCCCCCTCTATCAACGAGCACGCAGAATTTACCTCCAACGTCGTCTTCGTTCTACTACTCTCTCTTTACCTTTCCTTCTTGCTGATGGACCCTCCTTTAATCCTGACTCTCTCATTGACTTCTTGACAACGACTGATTTACTCCACAAACTCTGATGATACTTTTCGCACTCCCCTCAGCCCTTTCTAGTTCAGTCTCTTGCTGCCCTTTTCCCTTTCACCATCCACTGCCCCGCTGTTATCTGTAACCTATTACTCATCCATCTCCCTTTTGCCACCTGATGCCCTCGCTTCCTTCCTGCCCTGCAGCGCTGTATAGTCCTTGTGGCTTAGCGCTTCTTTTTGATTATAATAATAATAATATGCTCATCATCCACTTATACACTTCAATGATATCTCCCCTCATTCTACATCTCTCCAGAGAGTGGAGATTGAAGGCTCTAAGTCTATTTTATACTGGAGATTCCTTATAGAATAAATCATTTTAGTCATTCTTCTCTGTATGTTCTCCAACGAATCTATATCCATCCTGTAGTAAGACAAAAACTGAGTGGCATAATCCAAATGAGGCCTCACAAGTGATGTATAGAACTGTACAATAACTTTTGGACTTCTGTTGCTTATACTTCTTGAAATAAACCGTAGTAATCTGTTAGCCTTATTGCACACACTTATGCACTGTTGTCTTGGCTTTAGATTTCTATTGCCATGACTCCCCAATCCTTTTCACCTTCTGTATGATCAAGCTCTACTTCACCTAGTTTATAACTTCGAAGGTTATTTTCATTTCCAAGGACTAGGACTTTACAAATGTCCACATAGAACTTCAACTGCCACTTTTCAGACCAAGACATTAATTTGTTCAAATCATCCTGGAGTTCACTGGTATCCTCCTCAGAATGAATCATACGGCCTATTTTTGTATCATCAGCAAATTTGTTCATGTCACTTGTAATTCCTTCATCAAATTCATTAATGTAAATTATGAACAACAGCAGGCCTAAAACTGATCCTTGTGGAACACCACTAGTGACCAGCCCCCATTCAGATTTGACCCCATTAATGGAAACTCTGTTTTCTATTGGTAACCTAATAATCATCCCTCTTCCTCTTGCTACCCAATACCCCTGCCCAGTGGTGCTGTATGACCCTTGTAGGTTTAGCGCTTCTTTTTTTATAATTCTGTTGGTAAGCCATGCCTCTATCCATGCTAGAATTTTGCCTCCTATGCAATGAGCTGCCACTTTTCTTAAGTCTTTTGTAAGGTACTCTGTCGAAGGCTTTACCGAAATCCAAATAAACAATATATTCTCTATCATAAACAATATATTCTCTATCACTGTCTCAAATGATTTATTGAAGAACATCAGTGAATTTGACAGGCAGGAACGACCTCTCGTGAACCCATGCTGAGATTCATTACTCAAATTATGCGCTTCAAGATGACTTCTAATATCAGCAACCCATCAATTATCCACCAGCAGGTGTGTGGGTCAGCGACCCACCAGCAGCAGCAGGTGTGTGGGTTAGCGACCCACCAGCAGCAACAGGTGTGTGGGTCAGTGACTCACCAGCAGGTGTGTGGGTCAGCGACCCATCAGCAGCAGCAGGTGTGTGGACCAGTGACCCACCAGCAGCAATAGGTGTGTGGGCCAGCGACCCACGGGCAGCAGCAGGTGTGTGGACCAGCGACCCACCAGCAGCACCAGGTGTGTGGGTCAGCGACCCACCAGCAGCACCAGGTGTGTGGGTCAGCGACCCACCAGGAGCAGCAGGTGTGTGGGCCAGCGACCCACCAGCAGCAGTAGGTGTGTGGGCCAGCGACCCACGGGCAGCACCAGGTGTGTGGACCAGTGACCCACCAGCAGCACCAGGTGTGTGAACCAGCGACCCACCAGGAGCAGCAGGTGTGTGGGTCAGCGGCCCTCCACACATGGGGTGAGGGACACTAGAGGATATTGACAATAATCATTGTGTTGAGGCGACGCCTGATGCTGTGTGTAGTATATCTCTGGATGTATTTACATTGACAGCAGCAGTGTACTGTATATACTATATACACTTGTGGGGTGTATACCTCAGTGTAAGGATTTATTGCTGAGTATATGTACACTTGCTGAGGTGTGTATATACACTTGCTGAGGTGTGTATATACACTTGCTGAGGTGTGTGTATACACTTGCTGAGGTGTGTATATACACTTGCTGAGGTGTGTATATACACTTGCTGAGGTGTGTATATACACTTGCTGAGGTGTGTATATACACTTGCTGAGGTGTGTGTATACACTTGCTGAGGTGTGTATATACACTTGCTGAGGTGTGTATATACACTTGCTGAGGTGTGTATATACACTTGCTGAGGTGTGTATATACACTTGCTGAGGTGTGTGTATACACTTGCTGAGGTGTGTATATACACTTGCTGAGGTGTGTATATACACTTGCTGAGGTGTGTATATACACTTGCTGAGGTGTGTATATACACTTGCTGAGGTGTGTGTATACACTTGCTGAGGTGTGTATATACACTTGCTGAGGTGTGTGTATACACTTGCTGAGGTGTGTATATACACTTGCTGAGGTGTGTATATACACTTGCTGAGGTGTGTATATACACTTGCTGAGGTGTGTATATACACTTGCTGAGGTGTGTATATACACTTGCAGAGCCGTATTCCTCACTGTATATACAATGCTGAGTACGTTAATCCCTGAACGATTCCTGAAGGATGTTTTCGAGAATCAACGCCCTCGCTGCCCGGTCTCAGATCAGACCTCCAGTCGGACCAAGGCCTGATAAACCAGACTATTACTGCTTTCCGCACGCTGTCAGTGCCTGAACCGTCCAGGCTGATCAGGAACTGACTTGCGGAACTTATCCAAGTCCCTCTTGTAGATAGGGGCCTATTGGTAGTCTCCTTTGTTGGATGGGAGGCCGTTGAATAGGCTTGGACCCCTTACACTTAACGTGTCGTCTCTGCGTGCTCATGGTATGCCTGCGATCATGCAGGTATTTTGCGGTCTGCCGAGCCTTTTGTTTTCGTAGGGAGTGATTTGTGTGTGGATATTAAGGACGAGTCTCAGACTTTCCAGGTTTAAATTATTATTGTAATTTGGGTGCTTGGCTGAACTTATAGATATATTGAGGGTTTTCTGTACATTATATAGATCTGCGATTTCGCTTGCCTTGTAAGGGGGCTGTTAGTGTACAGCAATATTCCACCCTAGAGAGATCAAGTAACTATATGAGCGTTGTTGGCTTGGTATCTCTTGTTTTGAAGAATCTTGTTATCCGTCCTATCATTTTCCTCACGCTTTTATAATGACAGTGTTGTGATCTTTGGAAGAAACATCCACGACAGTATCACTCCTAAGTCTTTAACGTTAATTTGGTGCTCTACCGAGTGGTTATAATTAGTTTTATAATCCGTTCTAGCTTTTATTTCCTCAGTTTTTTTTTTCCATTACTGAGTAACTGAAAAATGTCCTCACTGAACATACCTGGAGGTTATTCCGGGGATCAACGCCCCCGCGGCCCGGTCCATGACCAGGCCTCCCGATGGATCAGGGCCTGATCAACTAGGCTGTTACTGCTGGCCGCACGCAGTCCAACGTACGAGCCACAGCCCGGCTGATCCGGCACTGACTCTAGGTATCTGTCCAGCTCTTTTCTTGAAGGCAGCCAGGGGTTTATTGGCAATTCCCCTAATGCTTGATGGGAGGCTGTTAAACAGTTTTGGGCCCCGGACACTTATGGTGTTTTCCCTTAGTGTACCAATGGCCCCCCTACTTTTTATTGGGGGCATTTTGCATCGCCTGCCCAGTCTTTTACTTTCGTAGGGAGTGATTTCTGTGTGCAGATTTGGGACCATTCCTTCCAAGATTTTCTAAGTGTAGATTATGATATCTCTCTCCCTCCTGCTCTTGTGGCTTAGCGCTTCTTTTTTGATTATAGTAATAATAATCTCCCTCCTGCGTTCCAACGAGTATTGTTTTCTGCAGCCCACTGGAATTCTTGGCAAGAAATGACGGGAATCGAACAAATTTCGAATAATTTCTGGAGCGGAGGCACAGTCAGTTCCCTCCACTCCAAAACAACAGATATTAGTGTCAGTAAAGTTCCCCATCCCCCACAAACACATACCATCAATACGACGGCATTCATCTTTACAAATACACAAGGTCTGAAGCCAGTAACGAACAACAAAATACTTTTCATCAGTGGGCTGCTCAGAGAGACATATGCAATGTTTTCGGTTTTCACAGAGACCCACATCAGATATACTAAGCAAATTTCCTAAATTTGCTTGTAACAGATAAGTGAACTATAGATATGTAGATATAAATCCATATGTATTCATGTTAACCCCTTGGGGCCTAGTTCCTGGGCCTTTTGTGCATCCATATTCTCTTGCGCTGCCGTCCACAGGATGGATATGGGGTGCACAATAAACTAGCAACTTCGGTGGCAAAATCAATCACCACATAAAGTATCACTTTGGCAACGGAATGTGGATTCCTTGTAATAACCTATACAGATGCGACAGAGTGAACAGGCAAAAACTTGGGATTGGCCTACGTATACGTCACAAAGTCGCTCATTTGTTCGGAACTACTTACTAGTCATTGTGGTTGTATACAAGCCTCCGGATGCAACAGCCCAACAATTCCAGGAACAGCTTCTGAAAATCGACCACTGTATGGAAAATCTTCCAACTCCTGCCCCAAACATCTTGCTGCTGAGTGATTTCGACTTAAGAAATGTAGTAACTGGAGGAATGGAGCAAATAAAATTTTAGCAAAGATAAAACCAAGAGGCAGCTCAGATGAAAATTCACACTCGCATGAGGTATTAAATCTCTGCACCAAATTCCCTTGAGCCAGAAAATAATAGACCCAACAAGACTGGAGAATACACTTGATCTCATCTTCATTAACAATGATCTGATACGAAATATAATCGTATCAAAGACAATCCACTCAGTTCACAATATAACAGAGGTACAGACATGTATGCGCAGGGCCCCAGACCAGTAAAATGTGATCAGTCATGAGGGTGCCTTCACCAAGTTCAACATCGGTAACAAAAACATATGGTGGGATCAAGTTAACTGTGTCCTAAATGAAACAAACCTGGAAGATATCCTAAACAACATGGATCCGAATCGCTGCCTAGAAAGAATTAACTCTGTGGTACTTGAGGTATTCAATTCAATTCAAGTTTATTCTCTATAAGGGTTACAGTGTGGGGTTTACAGGTTTTGGGTATTGTGTGGTTTACATGTTATAAAATACTAATTACAGAGGGAGCCACTAGGGCACCTAGCATGGCTAGGCATTTCGGGCAGACTTAGATTAATTCTTAGCATTAAATCCTTACAGATTATGGTATTAAGGCTAAGTGACTACATCATAATTTGTGAATTTAGCACCCCTCAAGGAAGGTTCCTTGATGTTGGTGAGGGGCTCTTGATTTAGGAAATTGGATCTGTGCTCCAGTTCCCCGAATTAAGCCTGAATGCCTTCCACCCCCCCCCCAGGCGCTGTATAATCCTCCGGGTTTAGCGCTTCCCCTTGATTATAATAATAATAATGTGAGTTTAGCAATGTGAATGCTTTTGTTTTGGCACAGTACAAAGTGTCTATACTGGAGTATCATAGGCAAACTTATGACTAGTTAGGATTTATTATTTTAAGATTAGGATTAGTATTTCTGGGTTTATAGTCAGTGGGTGAGTGAGTGTAATTGTGAACCACCAGGTGGTTATCATGTAGTTAGTTGTCGGGGTGTATCAGGGAGATAAGATGTTTTCTAACTGTAGTTTTGAAAGTGATGAATGTGTCTGCAGTTCTAGAGTTTTCAGGTATGGTGTTCCAGATTTTAGGTCCTTTGAAATACATTGAATTTTTGTAAAGGTTTAGTCGGACATGGGGAATGTCATAGAGATGTTTGTGTCTGGTGTTATGCCTGTGAGTCCTGTCACAACTATCATGAAAGCGTTTTAGGTCAAGGTTAATATTGGAATTTAAGGTCCTGTAGATATAGACTGCACAAACAGCCTGGTTGATCAGGCTCTGATCCACCAGGAGGCCTGGTCACAGACCGGGCCGCGGGGGCGTTGACCCCCGGAAATCTCTCCAGGTAATAGTAAGTATGGATGTTCTGAACAGGGAGTAAGTTTAGATCTATGAAGAGTGGGGGGGGGGTGTTGCCAGGGATGGGATTTAGTGATTATTCTTACTGCGGCTTTTTGTTGGGTTATTATTGGCTTTAGGTGTGTTGCTGCAGTTGAACCCCAAGCACAGATAGCATAGGTGAGGTATGGATATATAAGTGAATGGTATAGTGTGAGAAGGGCAGTTTGCGGCACGTAGTATCGTATCTTGGAGAGGATCCCCACCGTTTTGGATACTTTCTTTGTTATGTATTGGATATGGGTGCTGAAATTTAGGTTGTCGAGGTATAGGCCAAGGAATTTGCCCTCATCATGTCTGGCAATTAGAGTGTTGTCGATCTTAATGTTAATTTGTGCATCTCCTGCTCTGCTACCAAACATAATATAGTAGGTTTTGCCAGTGTTAAGTGTAAATTTATTGGCTGTCATCCAAGTCGATATTTTGAGCAGCTCCTCGTTAACAATGGTGTTGAGGGTGGCAAGATTAGGGTGGGAGATGACTTAAGTCGTGTCGTCAGCAAAGAGAATGGGTTTCAGGTGTTGGGATATGTTTGGAAGATCATTGATGTAAATGAGGAAGAGCAGGGGTCCAAGGACACTTCCCTGCGGAACTCCAGTATCAAGTGGCCGTATTGATGAGGCTGTGTCTTTAATGGTGACATACTGATACCTATTAGAAAGGTAGGATTTAAAATATGCAAGCGCATGGCCTCTTATACAATAGTGGTCAAGTTTGTGGAGTAGGATGCCTTGGTCTACTGTGTCAAACGCTTTTCTTAGGTCAAAAATTCCTAGTGGATATTCCTTATTTTCCAATGCTGTGTAAAGCAGGTCAAGCATTTTTATAATTGCATCATTAGTGCTTTTATTTTTCCTGAATTCAAATTGGCAGGGGTTGAGTATGTTTTGTGCCGTTATAAATGAATATAGTCTCCTGTGCACGAGTTTCTCGAAGATTTTGGATAGCAATGGTAAGTTTGATATTGGCCTATAGTTGTTTACGTCTGTAGGGTCACCACCTTTGTGTATTGGTGTAACCCTTGCCATCTTGAGTAGTTTCGGGAAGGTGCTAGTTTCTAGTGACTTGTTAAAAAGTAATGTAATAGCATGCGAAAGGACATGGGCCGTTCGCTTGTACAATAATGGTGGGACGTGAGACAGATTTCCCGAGTTATTTTTAAGTGACTTTATGATCGCGGTGACTTCCGTGGGTTCAGTTGGTACAAGATAGAAGGAATTTGGGAAATTCCCATCTAGGTAGTCCCCGGCACGGGCATTGGTACGTGGGATTTTACTGGCGAGGTTAGATCCTATGTTTGAGAAGAAGTCGTTTATCTTGTTAGCTGTATTAGTGGGATGCAGTGGTGTTTCATGAGATTTAGTTAGAACAATATTCTTTTTTTTTCAGTTTGTGGGTCCCCAGAATCTGGGAAAGTGTTTTCCAGGTCTTTTTTATATCTCCTCTTGTGTCAGTGAATCTGCTGGAGTAGTACAGTTGTTTGGTTTTCTTTATTAATTTGGTGAGAACTGTTGAATATTGTTTAAGAATATTGTAGTGATACTGGTCCTGTGGGGAGCAGCAGCAGGATAATACTGCACCACCTCTAGGGGCCCTTAACAACAACAACAGTTTGGTGTGTGTCATGGGCACCAACACATGGTGTGTGATTCTCTCCTACTTTATCCATTTATCAGCGATGCAGATTACATGGTGAGTTTAAATATGTGGCCTGTAGTTATAACTTTTCTCTTGACATATGCAAGACATCACCATCCCTGTAGAAGCCATTATTAGATGTACTAGTCATTATATTTTGTTGTTGCAGAAGTACTATGAAGATTCTATGTTCAATAAAGCCTAGAGATAAGGCCTGTGTTTCTATCACAACAATTTATTGAACATAGAATCCTGGGCTACCTGGTGGTGATCCTGCGCTAGACTACATCACAACATGGAGCGTTTACTGAAACCTGAGAGGCTAGACTGTGACCCCAGCTTATCAACGGCTGCTCAGGAATGGAAGCACTGGTTTAAGACTTTCGAAAACTTCTTGGGAGCCCTTCCTAAAGAAGATCTAGATAAACTAAGTCTGCTCATCAATTTTGTGTCACCTAAGATATATGAGGCTATTTCTGAGTGTAATACCTATGAAGATGCTATCAAAACCCTCAAGTCTCAGTATATTAAACCTACAAATGAAATCTTTGCACGCTATCGCCTTGCAACTCGCCGCCAGCAGATTGATGAGTCCTTAGAGGAATACTTTCAAGCACTGAAAATTTTAGGTAAGGACTGTCACTTCCAAGCAGTGACAGCTGCTCAGTATTGTGAAGAGTCCATCAGGGATGCTTTTATCAGTGGCCTGCAATCACCAATAATAAGGCAGCGTTTATTGGAGAATAAAACTCTCGACTTAGCCGCTGCCTTTGACCAGGCAAGAGCTCTAGATTCAGCCCAGAAGAATTCTGAAGTATACAGTACCACTCAGCCTTCTCGAGTGGTAAGTGCTGCAATTCCTGACCAAGACTCTTGCAATGAAGTTACTGGGGAACCTGCCTCAGTGACAGCAGCAGCAGGTACGGTGTGTTTCTTTTGTGGTTTTTCAAGACATCCACGTCCAAAGTGTCCTGCTCGTGAAGCAATGTGCCATAAATGCCACAAGAAAGGTCACTTTGCTAAAGTATGTCGTGCTAATGCATCAACAAGAGCTAGTGCCTCCACACATTCCAGTGATCATGCGACTCTAGCAACAGTGACTTCTGCGGCTACTCCAAATTCACTGTCAAAGGCAGTTGTGAAAGTATTCATCAAAGGAACAGAAGTAGATGGTCTTATTGATAGTGGCAGCTCAGAGAGTTTCATCAACCTTGACTTAGTTAAACGGCTCTCCTTGACTCTACATCACTCATCAGGTACCGTTTCCATGGCATCAACATCTCTCTCTATTCAGACCTTAGGGTTTTGTAAGGTAAATCTCAGAGTTAATGGAAAGGATTATCAAGATGTACATTTAGCTATTCTGCCACAACTGTGCTCTGATGTTATCCTTGGTCAGGACTTTCAGAAGCTGCATGGTAGTGTCACCTTAACATATGGAGGTGAACTGCCTCCTCTTGTTGTCTGTGGACTTAGCACTTTAAGGGTAGACCCACCAAAGCTGTTTGCAAATCTTACCGCGGATTGCCATCCTATATCAGCTAAGTCACGCCGCTATTCTTATGAGGATCGGATGTTCATTGAGAAAGAAACTCAGAGGCTGCTGAAGGTGGGTATTATAGAACCGAGTGATTCCCCTTGGCGTGCACAGGTTGTTGTTGTTAAAGATGGTTATAGGAAACGGAGACTGGCTATCGATTACTCTGAGACAATCAACAAATTTACACTTCTTGATGGGTACCCTCTACCTCGAATTGACGATACAGTGAACAAAATTGCTCAGTACTACGTGTTTAGCACAATTGATCTGCAGAGTGCCTATCATCAAGTCCCTATAAGGAATGAAGATAAACCATACACAGCGTTTCAGGCTAGTGATGGCCTGTATCAGTTTACCAGAGTCCCTTTTGGAGTCACCAATGGGGTAGCCTGCTTCCAACGAATTATGGATTCACTCATTCAGGAAGAGCAACTCATGGGAACCTACGCGTATTTAGATAATGTTACCATTTGTGGCAAGACCCAGGAGAAACATGATGCAAACCTTGATAAGTTTTTGGAAGCCGCCAAGAAAAAAAATATCAGTTACAATGAGGAAAAGTGCACTTTTTCAACTAAAAGGCTTAGCATCCTTGGTTATGTAGTGGAAGGAGGTTCAATATTCCCAGACCCTGAACGACTACGACCTCTACGGGAACTTCCAATGCCTCAAGACAAAAAGTCACTCCGAAGAACTCTTGGTCTCTTTGCTTATTACTCACAATGGATCTACAACTATTCAAGTAAAGTCCGCCCATTGAGTGCTACCACATTTCCTGTGACAAAGGAAGCAGAAGCCGCTTTCCATACTCTCAAACAGGACATTGAAAACTCAGTAGTTCAAGCCATTGATGAGTCCCTACCATTCGAAGTGGAAACGGATGCATCTGACATTGCCATTGCTGCAGTCTTATCTCAGGCAGGACGACCAGTAGCCTTCTTTTCGAGAACTTTTCAAGGATCAGAGAAATGTTATGCTGCTGTAGAAAAGGAAGCCCAGGCCATCATAGAAGCAGTTCGCCACTGGAGGCATTATTTAACTGGTAGACATTTCACCATAAGGACTGACCAACGGTCCGTGATGTATATGTTCGACAAGAGGCACAAAAGTAGGATAAAGAATGACAAGATATTACGCTGGAGGATGGAACTATCGTGTTATGACTTTGATATTCTGTACCGACCGGGTCAAGAGAACATCTCACCTGATGCATTCTCTAGGTCCCACTGTGGAGCAGCATGTCATGATTTGCAATCACTCTCAGCTCTCCACAAGGCTTTGTGTCACCCAGGAGTTACACGCCTGTACCATTTTGTCAAATCAAAGAACATGCCCTACTCAGTGGAAGATGTGCGACAAGTGATCAGAGCATGCAGAGTATGTGCAGAGTGCAAGCCAAACTTTCATCAGCCAGAGAAGACTCATCTCATAAAATCCACCCAGCCTTTCGAAAGATTGAATATAGATTTCAAAGGACCTCTACCAAGCACAAATCAGAATAGGTATTTCCTTAACATAGTAGATGAATATTCAAGGTTTCCCTTTGTATTCCCCTGTGCAAATATGGCTGCTTCAACTGTTATTAGTTGTCTTTCACAGTTGTTCTCTATTTTTGGTATGCCAGCTTATATCCATTCAGACAGGGGATCCTCGTTCATGAGTAACGAACTTCAGGAGTTTTTGGCTAGCAAAGGTATTGCCTGCAGCAGAACAACAAGCTACAACCCTCAAGGCAATGGTCAAGTGGAGCGGTTCAATGGTACTATATGGAAGGCAGTTACAATGACATTAAAGTCGCGCAATCTACCTGTTCAACACTGGCAAACTGTCCTACCTGATGCTCTTCACTCTATTAGATCACTGCTGTGCACAGCTACTAATGCAACCCCTCATGAAAGACTCCTCAACTATTCACGTCGTTCCTCTACGGGAGCCTCCGTGCCCACTTGGTTATGTCATCCTGGACCCGTTCTCCTGAAGAGTCACCGTAGGATGAACAAGACGGATCCTTTAGTGGAAGAGGTAGAGCTCCTGCAAGCTAATCCACATTACGCCCACATTCGCTACCAAAATGGTGAAGAGACTACAGTATCTACAAGACATTTAGCCCCAGTTGAAATCCCTATTAGTGTGGAATCTCAAGATACACCAATAGATGTGAAAGATGCTTCGTTTTCTCCTGGAAAGCCCCTTGAGACTACCCCTATGGAAATAGAGGATTCCGCTCCAGCAGTTAATCAAACCCCGCTGGAAAATATCGAACCTGGTGAAGAGGCTCAAGGGCTACGAAGGTCGGGACGTGTACGTCGCCCACCTAACAGTTTGGGAGATTACTGTCTCTGATATTTTAGAAGGGGGAGATTGTAGTGATACTGGTCCTGTGGGGAGCAGCAGCAGGATAATACTGCACCACCTCTAGGGGCCCTTAACAACAACAACAGTTTGGTGTGTGTCATGGGCACCAACACATGGTGTGTGATTCTCTCCTACTTTATCCATTTATCAGCGATGCAGATTACATGGTGAGTTTAAATATGTGGCCTGTAGTTATAACTTTTCTCTTGACATATGCAAGACATCACCATCCCTGTAGAAGCCATTATTAGATGTACTAGTCATTATATTTTGTTGTTGCAGAAGTACTATGAAGATTCTATGTTCAATAAAGCCTAGAGATAAGGCCTGTGTTTCTATCACAACAAATATCTTTGTGTATTAAGCCCTGTCTATATTGCTTTTCATATTGGTGTTTCTTATCAATGGATTTCAGAATGCTGCTGGTTAGCTATGGGCAACCAAGCCGTTTATTCGTGATCTGTTTAGTTTTTATAGGACAATGTTTGTTGTATAGTCTAAGTATTTTGTTAAGAAAAATGTCTGTCCAATCGTCAATGCCATTGGCATTGGTATGCTCAAAGCATAGTCCATTAAGAAAAAGGAAGAGAAAATGTAAAGTAGAAAGAGAGAGACACTCCCTGTATAGGCGAAGGCGAAGAAAGGGGCCATTGTATTTGATATACGAAGAGAGAAACTGGCCAGAGAAATAGCAAATATCAAACTTAAGCTTAAGGAACCTTACATGAGAAGAAAATCAGGAAGAATTAAAAGCCATAAATGAAACTGCAAGAAAACCAAAAATTTTCTTTTCTTATGCCAAATCTAAGGGCCAGGCTAATGCTTGGTTACAATTACTTCTGGCAATTTGGGAGACACAGATGATGATCAAACTAAATGCAAATTATGTGGTCAGGCATATGGTCACTGTCTTGAACGCTGTGTGTTTAATTGTCCACTTATTGAGGAATGTAGAGATAGTTGTTATTTAGTTAGTTTAATATGTTTATTATGCACCCCATACCCATCCTGTGGGCGGTAGTCAAAAGATTACAGAGGTACATAATTGGTCCAGGGACTAGACTCCAAAGTTTTGATAACCGAGCAAGTTACAGAGGTAATGAACTCACAATTTACAAAGGTAATGAACTCACAATTTACGAAGGTAATGAACTCCAGGTAGGTCTGGTCACAATCATGACAAGTTACAAAGGTATTTACAGATTACAGAGGTACGTAATGGGTCCAGGGACTGGGCCCCCAAAGTTTTGATAGCTGAACTAGGTACAAAGGTAATGAGCTCACAAGTTACAAAGGTAATGAATTCTGTAGAATGGT